>NW_028227424.1:0-107184 GCF_978045245.1 Mus caroli | reverse complement strand
TACATAGTATATGAGTGAGTATGCACTGAAAAACTTAGAATATAAGAAACGCACAGTGTAGTACATAGTATATGAGTGAGTTGCACTGAAAAACTTAGAATATAAGAAACGCACAGTGTAGTACATAGTATATGAGTGAGTTGCACTGAAAAACTTAGAATATAAGAAACGCACAGTGTAGTACATAGTATATGAGTGAGTTGCACTGAAAAACTTAGAATATAAGAAACGCACAGTGTAGTACATAGTATATGAGTGAGTTGCACTGAAAAACTTAGAATATAAGAAACGCACAGTGTAGTACATAGTATATGAGTGAGTTGCACTGAAAAACTTAGAATATAAGAAACGCACAGTGTAGTACATAGTATATGAGTGAGTTGCACTGAAAAAACTTAGAATATAAGAAACGCACAGTGTAGTACATAGTATATGAGTGAGTTGCACTGAAAAACTTAGAATATAAGAAACGCACAGTGTAGTACATAGTATATGAGTGAGTTGCACTGAAAAACTTAGAATATAAGAAACGCACAGTGTAGTACATAGTATATGAGTGAGTTGCACTGAAAAACTTAGAATATAAGAAACGCACAGTGTAGTACATAGTATATGAGTGAGTTGCACTGAAAAACTTAGAATATAAGAAACGCACAGTGTAGTACATAGTATATGAGTGAGTTGCACTGAAAAACTTAGAATATAAGAAACGCACAGTGTAGTACATAGTATATGAGTGAGTTGCACTGAAAAACTTAGAATATAAGAAACGCACAGTGTAGTACATAGTATATGAGTGAGTTGCACTGAAAAACTTAGAATATAAGAAACGCACAGTGTAGTACATAGTATATGAGTGAGTTGCACTGAAAAACTTAGAATATAAGAAACGCACAGTGTAGTACATAGTATATGAGTGAGTTGCACTGAAAAACTTAGAATATAAGAAACGCACAGTGTAGTACATAGTATATGAGTGAGTTGCACTGAAAAACTTAGAATATAAGAAACGCACAGTGTAGTACATAGTATATGAGTGAGTTGCACTGAAAAACTTAGAATATAAGAAACGCACAGTGTAGTACATAGTATAATGAGTGAGTTGCACTCAAAAACTTAGAATATAAGAAACGCACAGTGTAGTACATAGTATATGAGTGAGTTGCACTCAAAAACTTAGAATATAAGAAACGCACAGTGTAGTACATAGTATATGAGTGAGTTGCACTGAAAAACTTAGAATATAAGAAACGCACAGTGTAGTACATAGTATATGAGTGAGTTGCACTGAAAAACTTAGAATATAAGAAACGCACAGTGTAGTACATAGTATATGAGTGAGTTGCACTGAAAAACTTAGAATTTACTGAAAAACCCGCATTACACGAAATGCACAGTGTAGTACATAGTATATGAGTGAGTTGCACTGAAAAACTTAGAATATAAGAAACGCACAGTGTAGTACATAGTATATGAGTGAGTTGCACTGAAAAACTTAGAATATAAGAAACGCACAGTGTAGTACATAGTATATGAGTGAGTTGCACTGAAAAACTTAGAATATAAGAAACGCACAGTGTAGTACATAGTATATGAGTGAGTTGCACTGAAAAACTTAGAATATAAGAAACGCACAGTGTAGTACATAGTATATGAGTGAGTTGCACTGAAAAACTTAGAATATAAGAAAACGCACAGTGTAGTACATAGTATATGAGTGAGTTGCACTGAAAAACTTAGAATATAAGAAACGCACAGTGTAGTACATAGTATATGAGTGAGTTGCACTGAAAAACTTAGAATATAAGAAACGCACAGTGTAGTACATAGTATATGAGTGAGTTGCACTGAAAAACTTAGAATATAAGAAACGCACAGTGTAGTACATAGTATATGAGTGAGTTGCACTGAAAAACTTAGAATATAAGAAACGCACAGTGTAGTACATAGTATATGAGTGAGTTGCACTGAAAAACTTAGAATATAAGAAACGCACAGTGTAGTACATAGTATATGAGTGAGTTGCACTGAAAAACTTAGAATATAAGAAACGCACAGTGTAGTACATAGTATATGAGTGAGTTGCACTGAAAAACTTAGAATATAAGAAACGCACAGTGTAGTACATAGTATATGAGTGAGTTGCACTGAAAAACTTAGAATATAAGAAACGCACAGTGTAGTAACATAGTATATGAGTGAGTTGCACTGAAAAACTTAGAATATAAGAAACGCACAGTGTAGTACATAGTATATGAGTGAGTTGCACTGAAAAACTTAGAATATAAGAAACGCACAGTGTAGTACATAGTATATGAGTGAGTTGCACTGAAAAACTTAGAATATAAGAAACGCACAGTGTAGTACATAGTATATGAGTGAGTTGCACTGAAAAACTTAGAATATAAGAAAACGCACAGTGTAGTACATAGTATATGAGTGAGTTGCACTGAAAAACTTAGAATATAAGAAACGCACAGTGTAGTACATAGTATATGAGTGAGTTGCACTGAAAAACTTAGAATATAAGAAACGCACAGTGTAGTACATAGTATATGAGTGAGTTGCACTGAAAAACTTAGAATATAAGAAACGCACAGTGTAGTACATAGTATATGAGTGAGTTGCACTGAAAAACTTAGAATATAAGAAACGCACAGTGTAGTACATAGTATATGAGTGAGTTGCACTGAAAAAACTTAGAATTTAAGAAACGCACAGTGTAGTACATAGTATATGAGTGAGTTGCACTGAAAAACTTAGAATTTACTGAAAAACCCGCATTACACGAAATGCACAGTGTAGTACATAGTATATGAGTGAGTTGCACTGAAAAACTTAGAATATAAGAAACGCACAATGTAGTACATAGTATATGAGTGAGTTGCACTGAAAAACTTAGAATATAAGAAACGCACAGTGTAGTACATAGTATATGAGTGAGTTGCACTGAAAAACTTAGAATATAAGAAACGCACAGTGTAGTACATAGTATATGAGTGAGTTGCACTGAAAAACTTAGAATTTATATAACGCACAGTGTAGTACATAGTATATGAGTGAGTTGCACTGAAAAAACTTAGAATATAAGAAACGCACAGTGTAGTACATAGTATATGAGTGAGTTGCACTGAAAAACTTAGATTATAAGAAACGCACAGTGTAGTACATAGTATATGAGTGAGTTGCACTGAAAAACTTAGAATATAAGAAACGCACAGTGTAGTACATAGTATATGAGTGAGTTTGCACTGAAAAACTTAGAATATAAGAAACGCACAGTGTAGTACATAGTATATGAGTGAGTTGCACTGAAAAACTTAGAATTTAAGAAGCAGACAGTGTAGTACATAGTATATGAGTGAGTTGCACTGAAAAAACTTAGAATATAAGAAACGCACAGTGTAGTACATAGTATATGAGTGAGTTGCACTGAAAAACTTAGAATATAAGAAACGCACTGTGTAGTACATAGTATATGAGTGAGTAGCACTGAAAAACTTAGAATTTACTGAAAAACCCGCATTACACGAAATGCACAGTGTAGTACATAGTATATGAGTGAGTTGCACTGAAAAACTTAGAATATAAGAAACGCACAGTGTAGTACATAGTATATGAGTGAGTTGCACTGAAAAACTTAGAATATAAGAAACGCACAGTGTAGTACATAGTATATGAGTGAGTTGCACTGAAAAACTTAGAATATAAGAAACGCACAGTGTAGTACATAGTATATGAGTGAGTTGCACTGAAAAACTTAGAATATAAGAAACGCTCAGTGTAGTACATAGTATATGAGTGAGTTGCACTGAAAAACTTAGAATTTAAGAAACGCACAGTGTAGTACATAGTATATGAGTGAGTTGCACTGAAAAACTTAGAATATAAGAAACGCACAGTGTAGTACATAGTATATGAGTGAGTTGCACTGAAAAACTTAGAATATAAGAAACGCACAGTGTAGTACATAGTATATGAATGAGTTGCACTGAAAAACTTAGAATATAAGAAACGCACAGTGTAGTACATAGTATATGAGTGAGTTGCACTGAAAAACTTAGAATATAAGAAACGCACAGTGTAGTACATAGTATATGAGTGAGTTGCACTGAAAAACTTAGAATTTACTGAAAAACCCGCATTACACGAAATGCACAGTGTAGTACATAGTATATGAGTGAGTTGCACTGAAAAACTTAGAATATAAGAAACGCACAGTGTAGTACATAGTATATGAGTGAGTTGCACTGAAAAACTTAGAATATAAGAAACGCACAGTGTAGTACATAGTATATGAGTGAGTTGCACTGAAAAACTTAGAATATAAGAAACGCACAGTGTAGTACATAGTATATGAGTGAGTTGCACTGAAAAACTTAGAATATAAGAAACGCACAGTGTAGTACATAGTATATGAGTGAGTTGCACTGAAAAACTTAGAATATAAGAAACGCACAGTGTAGTACATAGTATATGAGTGAGTTGCACTGAAAAACTTAGAATATAAGAAACGCACAGTGTAGTACATAGTATATGAGTGAGTTGCACTGAAAAACTTAGAATTTAAGAAACGCACAGTGTAGTACATAGTATATGAGTGAGTTGCACTGAAAAACTTAGAATTTACTGAAAAACCCGCATTACACGAAATGCACAGTGTAGTACATAGTATATGAGTGAGTTGCACTGAAAAACTTAGAATATAAGAAACGCACAATGTAGTACATAGTATATGAGTGAGTTGCACTGAAAAACTTAGAATATAAGAAACGCACAGTGTAGTACATAGTATATGAGTGAGTTGCACTGAAAAACTTAGAATATAAGAAACGCACAGTGTAGTACATAGTATATGAGTGAGTTGCACTGAAAAACTTAGAATATAAGAAACGCACAGTGTAGTACATAGTATATGAGTGAGTTGCACTCAAAAACTTAGAATATAAGAACGCACAGTGTAGTACATAGTATATGAGTGAGTTGCACTGAAAAACTTAGAATATAAGAAACGCACAGTGTAGTACATAGTATATGAGTGAGTTGCACTCAAAAACTTAGAATATAAGAAACGCACAGTGTAGTACATAGTATATGAGTGAGTTGCACTGAAAAACTTAGAATATAAGAAACGCACAGTGTAGTACATAGTTATATGAGTGAGTTGCACTGAAAAACTTAGAATATAAGAAACGCACAGTGTAGTACATAGTATATGAGTGAGTTGCACTGAAAAACTTAGAATATAAGAAACGCACAGTGTAGTACATAGTATATGAGTGAGTTGCACTGAAAAACTTAGAATTATAAGAAAACGCACAGTGTAGTACATAGTATATGAGTGAGTTGCACTGAAAAACTTAGAATATAAGAAACGCACAGTGTAGTACATAGTATAATGAGTGAGTTGCACTGAAAAACTTAGAATATAAGAAACGCACAGTGTAGTACATAGTATATGAGTGAGTTGCACTGAAAAACTTAGAATATAAGAAACGCACAGTGTATTACATAGTATATGAGTGAGTTGCACTGAAAAACTTAGAATATAAGAAACGCACAGTGTAGTACATAGTATATGAGTGAGTTGCCTTGAAAAACTTAGAATATAAGAAACGCACAGTGTAGTACATAGTATATGAGTGAGTTGCACTGAAAAACTTAGAATATAAGAAACGCACAGTGTAGTACATAGTATATGAGTGAGTTGCACTGAAAAACTTAGAATATAAGAAACGCACAGTGTAGTACATAGTATATGAGTGAGTTGCACTGAAAAACTTAGAATATAAGAAACGCCAGTGTAGTACATAGTATATGAGTGAGTTGCACTGAAAATCTTAGAATATAAGAAACGCACAGTGTAGTACATAGTATATGAGTGAGTTGCACTGAAAAACTTAGAATATAAGAAACGCACAGTGTAGTACATAGTATATGAGTGAGTTGCACTGAAAAACTTAGAATTTACTGAAAAACCCGCATTACACGAAATGCACAGTGTAGTACATAGTATATGAGTGAGTTGCACTGAAAAACTTAGAATATAAGAAACACACAGTGTAGTACATAGTATATGAGTGAGTTGCACTGAAAAACTTAGAATATAAGAAACGCACAGTGTAGTACATAGTATATGAGTGAGTTGCACTGAAAAACTTAGAATATAAGAAACGCACAGTGTATTACATAGTATATGAGTGAGTTGCACTGAAAAACTTAGAATATAAGAAACGCACAGTGTAGTACATAGTATATGAGTGAGTTGCCTTGAAAAACTTAGAATATAAGAAACGCACAGTGTAGTACATAGTATATGAGTGAGTTGCACTGAAAAACTTAGAATATAAGAAACGCACAGTGTAGTACATAGTATATGAGTGAGTTGCACTGAAAAACTTAGAATATAAGAAACGCACAGTGTAGTACATAGTATATGAGTGAGTTGCACTGAAAAACTTAGAATTTACTGAAAAACCCGCATTACACGAAATGCACAGTGTAGTACATAGTATATGAGTGAGTTGCACTGAAAAACTTAGAATATAAGAAACGCCAGTGTAGTACATAGTATATGAGTGAGTTGCACTGAAAATCTTAGAATATAAGAAACGCACAGTGTAGTACATAGTATATGAGTGAGTTGCACTCAAAAACTTAGAATATAAGAAACGCACAGTGTAGTACATAGTATATGAGTGAGTTGCACTGAAAAACTTAGAATATAAGAAACGCACAGTGTAGTACATAGTATATGAGTGAGTTGCACTGAAAAACTTAGAATATAAGAAACGCACAGTGTAGTACATAGTATATGAGTGAGTTGCACTGAAAAACTTAGAATATAAGAAACGCACAGTGTAGTACATAGTATATGAGTGAGTTGCACTGAAAAACTTAGAATATAAGAAACGCACAGTGTAGTACATAGTATATGAGTGAGTTGCACTGAAAAACTTAGAATTTAAGAAACGCACAGTGTAGTACATAGTATATGAGTGAGTTGCACTGAAAAACTTAGAATATAAGAAACGCACAGTGTAGTACATAGTATATGAGTGAGTTGCACTGAAAAACTTAGAATTTACTGAAAAACCCGCATTACACGAAATGCACAGTGTAGTACATAGTATATGAGTGAGTTGCACTGAAAAACTTAGAATATAAGAAACGCACAATGTAGTACATAGTATATGAGTGAGTTGCACTGAAAAACTTAGAATATAAGAAACGCACAGTGTAGTACATAGTATATGAGTGAGTTGCACTGAAAAACTTAGAATATAAGAAACGCACAGTGTAGTACATAGTATATGAGTGAGTTGCACTGAAAAACTTAGAATATAAGAAACGCACAGTGTAGTACATAGTATATGAGTGAGTTGCACTCAAAAACTTAGAATATAAGAAACGCACAGTGTAGTACATAGTATATGAGTGAGTTGCACTGAAAAACTTAGAATATAAGAAACGCACAGTGTAGTACATAGTATATGAGTGAGTTGCACTCAAAAACTTAGAATATAAGAAACGCACAGTGTAGTACATAGTATATGAGTGAGTTGCACTGAAAAACTTAGAATATAAGAAACGCACAGTGTAGTACATAGTATATGAGTGAGTTGCACTGAAAAACTTAGAATATAAGAAACGCACAGTGTAGTACATAGTATATGAGTGAGTTGCACTGAAAAACTTAGAATATAAGAAACGCACAGTGTAGTACATAGTATATGAGTGAGTTGCACTGAAAAACTTAGAATATAAGAAACGCACAGTGTAGTACATAGTATATGAGTGAGTTGCACTGAAAAACTTAGAATATAAGAAACGCACAGTGTAGTACATAGTATATGAGTGAGTTGCACTGAAAAACTTAGAATATAAGAAACGCACAGTGTAGTACATAGTATATGAGTGAGTTGCACTGAAAAACTTAGAATATAAGAAACGCACAGTGTATTACATAGTATATGAGTGAGTTGCACTGAAAAACTTAGAATATAAGAAACGCACAGTGTAGTACATAGTATATGAGTGAGTTGCCTTGAAAAACTTAGAATATAAGAAACGCACAGTGTAGTACATAGTATATGAGTGAGTTGCACTGAAAAACTTAGAATATAAGAAACGCACAGTGTAGTACATAGTATATGAGTGAGTTGCACTGAAAAACTTAGAATATAAGAAACGCACAGTGTAGTACATAGTATATGAGTGAGTTGCACTGAAAAACTTAGAATATAAGAAACGCCAGTGTAGTACATAGTATATGAGTGAGTTGCACTGAAAATCTTAGAATATAAGAAACGCACAGTGTAGTACATAGTATATGAGTGAGTTGCACTGAAAAACTTAGAATATAAGAAACGCACAGTGTAGTACATAGTATATGAGTGAGTTGCACTGAAAAACTTAGAATTTACTGAAAAACCCGCATTACACGAAATGCACAGTGTAGTACATAGTATATGAGTGAGTTGCACTGAAAAACTTAGAATATAAGAAACGCACAGTGTAGTACATAGTATATGAGTGAGTTGCACTGAAAAACTTAGAATATAAGAAACGCACAGTGTAGTACATAGTATATGAGTGAGTTGCACTGAAAAACTTAGAATATAAGAAACGCACAGTGTATTACATAGTATATGAGTGAGTTGCACTGAAAAACTTAGAATATAAGAAACGCACAGTGTAGTACATAGTATATGAGTGAGTTGCCTTGAAAAACTTAGAATATAAGAAACGCACAGTGTAGTACATAGTATATGAGTGAGTTGCACTGAAAAACTTAGAATATAAGAAACGCACAGTGTAGTACATAGTATATGAGTGAGTTGCACTGAAAAACTTAGAATATAAGAAACGCACAGTGTAGTACATAGTATATGAGTGAGTTGCACTGAAAAACTTAGAATATAAGAAACGCACAGTGTAGTACATAGTATATGAGTGAGTTGCACTGAAAAACTTAGAATATAAGAAACGCACAGTGTAGTACATAGTATATGAGTGAGTTGCACTGAAAAACTTAGAATTTACTGAAAAACCCGCATTACACGAAATGCACAGTGTAGTACATAGTATATGAGTGAGTTGCACTGAAAAACTTAGAATATAAGAAACGCCAGTGTAGTACATAGTATATGAGTGAGTTGCACTGAAAATCTTAGAATATAAGAAACGCACAGTGTAGTACATAGTATATGAGTGAGTTGCACTGAAAAACTTAGAATTTACTGAAAAACCCGCATTACACGAAATGCACAGTGTAGTACATAGTATATGAGTTAGTTGCACTGAAAAACTTAGAATATAAGAAACGCCAGTGTAGTACATAGTATATGAGTGAGTTGCACTGAAAATCTTAGAATATAAGAAACGCACAGTGTAGTACATAGTATATGAGTGAGTTGCACTGAAAAACTTAGAATATAAGAAACGCACAGTGTAGTACATAGTATATGAGTGAGTTGCACTGAAAAACTTAGAATATAAGAAACGCACAGTGTAGTACATAGTATATGAGTGAGTTGCACTGAAAAACTTAGAATATAAGAAACGCACAGTGTAGTACATAGTATATGAGTGAGTTGCACTGAAAAACTTAGAATATAAGAAACGCACAGTGTAGTACATAGTATATGAGTGAGTTGCACTGAAAAACTTAGAATATAAGAAACGCACAGTGTAGTACATAGTATATGAATGAGTTGCACTGAAAAACTTAGAATTTATATAACGCACAGTGTAGTACATAGTATATGAGTGAGTTGCACTGAAAAACTTAGAATATAAGAAACGCACAGTGTAGTACATAGTATATGAGTGAGTTGCACTGAAAAACTTAGAATATAAGAAACGCACAGTGTAGTACATAGTATATGAGTGAGTTGCACTGAAAAACTTAGAATTTACTGAAAAACCCGCATTACACGAAATGCACAGTGTAGTACATAGTATATGAGTGAGTTGCACTGAAAAACTTAGAATATAAGAAACGCCAGTGTAGTACATAGTATATGAGTGAGTTGCACTGAAAATCTTAGAATATAAGAAACGCACAGTGTAGTACATAGTATATGAGTGAGTTGCACTGAAAAACTTAGAATTTACTGAAAAACCCGCATTACACGAAATGCACAGTGTAGTACATAGTATATGAGTTAGTTGCACTGAAAAACTTAGAATATAAGAAACGCCAGTGTAGTACATAGTATATGAGTGAGTTGCACTGAAAATCTTAGAATATAAGAAACGCACAGTGTAGTACATAGTATATGAGTGAGTTGCACTGAAAAACTTAGAATATAAGAAACGCACAGTGTAGTACATAGTATATGAGTGAGTTGCACTGAAAAACTTAGAATATAAGAAACGCACAGTGTAGTACATAGTATATGAGTTAGTTGCACTGAAAAACTTAGAATATAAGAAACGCCAGTGTAGTACATAGTATATGAGTGAGTTGCACTGAAAAACTTAGAATATAAGAAACGCACAGTGTAGTACATAGTATATGAGTGAGTTGCACTGAAAAACTTAGAATATAAGAAACGCACAGTGTATTACATAGTATATGAGTGAGTTGCACTGAAAAACTTAGAATATAAGAAACGCACAGTGTAGTACATAGTATATGAGTGAGTTGCCTTGAAAAACTTAGAATATAAGAAACGCACAGTGTAGTACATAGTATATGAGTGAGTTGCACTGAAAAACTTAGAATATAAGAAACGCACAGTGTAGTACATAGTATATGAGTGAGTTGCACTGAAAAACTTAGAATATAAGAAACGCACAGTGTAGTACATAGTATATGAGTGAGTTGCACTGAAAAACTTAGAATATAAGAAACGCCAGTGTAGTACATAGTATATGAGTGAGTTGCACTGAAAATCTTAGAATATAAGAAACGCACAGTGTAGTACATAGTATATGAGTGAGTTGCACTGAAAAACTTAGAATATAAGAAACGCACAGTGTAGTACATAGTATATGAGTGAGTTGCACTGAAAAACTTAGAATTTACTGAAAAACCCGCATTACACGAAATGCACAGTGTAGTACATAGTATATGAGTGAGTTGCACTGAAAAACTTAGAATATAAGAAACGCACAGTGTAGTACATAGTATATGAGTGAGTTGCACTGAAAAACTTAGAATATAAGAAACGCACAGTGTAGTACATAGTATATGAGTGAGTTGCACTGAAAAACTTAGAATATAAGAAACGCACAGTGTATTACATAGTATATGAGTGAGTTGCACTGAAAAACTTAGAATATAAGAAACGCACAGTGTAGTACATAGTATATGAGTGAGTTGCACTGAAAAACTTAGAATATAAGAAACGCACAGTGTAGTACATAGTATATGAGTGAGTTGCACTGAAAAACTTAGAATATAAGAAACGCACAGTGTAGTACATAGTATATGAGTGAGTTGCACTGAAAAACTTAGAATTTACTGAAAAACCCGCATTACACGAAATGCACAGTGTAGTACATAGTATATGAGTGAGTTGCACTGAAAAACTTAGAATATAAGAAACGCCAGTGTAGTACATAGTATATGAGTGAGTTGCACTGAAAATCTTAGAATATAAGAAACGCACAGTGTAGTACATAGTATATTAGTGAGTTGCACTGAAAAACTTAGAATTTACTGAAAAACCCGCATTACACGAAATGCACAGTGTAGTACATAGTATATGAGTTAGTTGCACTGAAAAACTTAGAATATAAGAAACGCCAGTGTAGTACATAGTATATGAGTGAGTTGCACTGAAAATCTTAGAATATAAGAAACGCACAGTGTAGTACATAGTATATGAGTGAGTTGCACTGAAAAACTTAGAATATAAGAAACGCACAGTGTAGTACATAGTATATGAGTGAGTTGCACTGAAAAACTTAGAATTTACTGAAAAACCCGCATTACACGAAATGCACAGTGTAGTACATAGTATATGAGTGAGTTGCACTGAAAAACTTAGAATATAAGAAACGCACAGTGTAGTACATAGTATATGAGTTAGTTGCACTGAAAAACTTAGAATATAAGAAACGCCAGTGTAGTACATAGTATATGAGTGAGTTGCACTGAAAAACTTAGAATATAAGAAACGCACAGTGTAGTACATAGTATATGAGTGAGTTGCACTGAAAAACTTAGAATATAAGAAACGCACAGTGTAGTACATAGTATATGAGTGAGTTGCACTGAAAAACTTAGAATATAAGAAACGCACAGTGTAGTACATAGTATATGAGTGAGTTGCACTGAAAAACTTAGAATATAAGAAACGCACAGTGTAGTACATAGTATATGAGTGAGTTGCACTGAAAAACTTAGAATATAAGAAACGCACAGTGTAGTACATAGTATATGAGTGAGTTGCACTGAAAAACTTAGAATATAAGAAACGCACAGTGTAGTACATAGTATATGAATGAGTTGCACTGAAAAACTTAGAATTTATATAACGCACAGTGTAGTACATAGTATATGAGTGAGTTGCACTGAAAAACTTAGAATATAAGAAACGCACAGTGTAGTACATAGTATATGAGTGAGTTGCACTGAAAAACTTAGAATATAAGAAACGCACAGTGTAGTACATAGTATATGAGTGAGTTGCACTGAAAAACTTAGAATATAAGAAACGCACAGTGTAGTACATAGTATATGAGTGAGTTGCACTGAAAAACTTAGAATTTACTGAAAAACCCGCATTACACGAAATGCACAGTGTAGTACATAGTATATGAGTGAGTTGCACTGAAAAACTTAGAATATAAGAAACGCCAGTGTAGTACATAGTATATGAGTGAGTTGCACTGAAAATCTTAGAATATAAGAAACGCACAGTGTAGTACATAGTATATGAGTGAGTTGCACTGAAAAACTTAGAATTTACTGAAAAACCCGCATTACACGAAATGCACAGTGTAGTACATAGTATATGAGTTAGTTGCACTGAAAAACTTAGAATATAAGAAACGCCAGTGTAGTACATAGTATATGAGTGAGTTGCACTGAAAATCTTAGAATATAAGAAACGCACAGTGTAGTACATAGTATATGAGTGAGTTGCACTGAAAAACTTAGAATATAAGAAACGCACAGTGTAGTACATAGTATATGAGTGAGTTGCACTGAAAAACTTAGAATATAAGAAACGCACAGTGTAGTACATAGTATATGAGTTAGTTGCACTGAAAAACTTAGAATATAAGAAACGCCAGTGTAGTACATAGTATATGAGTGAGTTGCACTGAAAAACTTAGAATATAAGAAACGCACAGTGTAGTACATAGTATATGAGTGAGTTGCACTGAAAAACTTAGAATATAAGAAACGCACAGTGTAGTACATAGTATATGAGTGAGTTGCACTGAAAAACTTAGAATATAAGAAACGCACAGTGTAGTACATAGTATATGAGTGAGTTGCACTGAAAAACTTAGAATATAAGAAACGCACAGTGTAGTACATAGTATATGAGTGAGTTGCACTCAAAAATTAGAATATAAAAAACGCACAGTGTAGTACATAGTATATGAGTGAGTTGCACTGAAAAACTTAGAATATAAGAAACGCACAGTGTAGTACATAGTATATGAGTGAGTTGCACTGAAAAACTTAGAATATAAGAAACGCACAGTGTAGTACATAGTATATGAGTGAGTTGCACTGAAAAACTTAGAATATAAGAAACGCACAGTGTAGTACATAGTATATGAGTGAGTTGCACTGAAAAACTTAGAATATAAGAAACGCACAGTGTAGTACATAGTATATGAATGAGTTGCACTGAAAAACTTAGAATTTATATAACGCACAGTGTAGTACATAGTATATGAGTGAGTTGCACTGAAAAACTTAGAATATAAGAAACGCACAGTGTAGTACATAGTATATGAGTGAGTTGCACTGAAAAACTTAGAATATAAGAAACGCACAGTGTAGTACATAGTATATGAGTGAGTTGCACTGAAAAACTTAGAATATAAGAAACGCACAGTGTAGTACATAGTATATGAGTGAGTTGCACTGAAAAACTTAGAATATAAGAAACGCACAGTGTAGTACATAGTATATGAGTGAGTTGCCTTGAAAAACTTAGAATATAAGAAACGCACAGTGTAGTACATAGTATATGAGTGAGTTGCCTTGAAAAACTTAGAATATAAGAAACTCACAGGGTAGTACATAGTATATGAGTGAGTTGCACTGAAAAACTTAAAATTTACTGAAAAACCCGCATTACACGAAATGCACAGTGTAGTACATAGTATATGAGTGAGTTGCACTGAAAAACTTAGAATATAAGAAACGCACAGTGTAGTACATAGTATATGAGTGAGTTGCACTGAAAAACTTAGAATTTACTGAAAAACCCGCATTACACGAAATGCACAGTGTAGTACATAGTATATGAGTGAGTTGCACTGAAAAACTTAGAATATAAGAAACGCACAGTGTAGTACATAGTATATGAGTGAGTTGCACTGAAAAACTTAGAATATAAGAAACGCACAGTGTAGTACATAGTATATGAGTGAATTGCACTGAAAAACTTAGAATATAAGAAACGCACAGTGTAGTACATAGTATATGAGTGAGTTGCACTCAAAAACTTAGAATTTACTGAAAAACCCGCATTACACGAAATGCACAGTGTAGTACATAGTATATGAGTGAGTTGCACTGAAAAACTTAGAATATAAGAAACGCACAGTGTAGTACATAGTATATGAGTGAGTTGCACTGAAAAACTTAGAATATAAGAAACGCACAGTGTAGTACATAGTATATGAGTGAGTTGCACTGAAAAACTTAGAATATAAGAAACGCACAGTGTAGTACATAGTATATGAGTGAGTTGCACTGAAAAACTTAGAATATAAGAAACGCACAGTGTAGTACATAGTATATGAGTGAGTTGCACTGAAAAACTTAGAATATAAGAAACGCTCAGTGTAGTACATAGTTTATGAGTGAGTTGCATGAAAAATTAGAATTTAAGAAACAGACAGAGTAGTACATAGTATATGAGTGAGTTGCACTCAAAAACTTAGAATATAAGAAACGCACAGTGTAGTACATAGTATATGAGTGAGTTGCACTGAAAAACTTAGAATATAAGAAACGCACAGTGTAGTACATAGTATATGAGTGAGTTGCACTGAAAAACTTAGAATTTACTGAAAAACCCGCATTACACGAAATGCACAGTGTAGTACATAGTATATGAGTGAGTTGCACTGAAAAACTTAGAATATAAGAAACGCCAGTGTAGTACATAGTATATGAGTGAGTTGCACTGAAAATCTTAGAATATAAGAAACGCACAGTGTAGTACATAGTACATGAGTGAGTTGCACTGAAAAACTTAGAATATAAGAAACGCACAGTGTAGTACATAGTATATGAGTGAGTTGCACTGAAAAACTTAGAATTTACTGAAAAACCCGCATTACACGAAATGCACAGTGTAGTACATAGTATATGAGTGAGTTGCACTGAAAAACTTAGAATATAAGAAACGCACAGTGTAGTACATAGTATATGAGTTAGTTGCACTGAAAAACTTAGAATATAAGAAACGCCAGTGTAGTAAATAGTATATGAGTGAGTTGCACTGAAAAACTTAGAATATAAGAAACGCACAGTGTAGTACATAGTATATGAGTGAGTTGCACTGAAAAACTTAGAATATAAGAAACGCACAGTGTAGTACATAGTATATGAGTGAGTTGCACTCAAAAACTTAGAATATAAGAAACGCACAGTGTAGTACATAGTATATGAGTGAGTTGCACTGAAAAACTTAGAATATAAGAAACGCACAGTGTAGTACATAGTATATGAGTGAGTTGCACTGAAAAACTTAGAATATAAGAAACGCACAGTGTAGTACATAGTATATGAGTGAGTTGCACTGAAAAACTTAGAATATAAGAAACGCACAGTGTAGTACATAGTATATGAGTGAGTTGCACTGAAAAACTTAGAATTTATATAACGCACAGTGTAGTACATAGTATATGAGTGAGTTGCACTGAAAAACTTAGAATATAAGAAACGCACAGTGTAGTACATAGTATATGAGTGAGTTGCACTGAAAAACTTAGAATATAAGAAACGCACAGTGTAGTACATAGTATATGAGTGAGTTGCACTGAAAAACTTAGAATATAAGAAACGCACAGTGTAGTACATAGTATATGAGTGAGTTGCACTGAAAAACTTAGAATATAAGAAACGCACAGTGTAGTACATAGTATATGAGTGAGTTGCACTGAAAAACTTAGAATATAAGAAACGCACAGTGTAGTACATAGTATATGAGTGAGTTGCACTGAAAAACTTAGAATATAAGAAACGCACAGTGTAGTACATAGTATATGAGTGAGTTGCACTGAAAAACTTAGAATTTAAGAAGCAGACAGTGTAGTACATAGTATATGAGTGAGTTGCACTGAAAAACTTAGAATATAAGAAACGCACAGTGTAGTACATAGTATATGAGTGAGTTGCACTGAAAAACTTAGAATATAAGAAACGCACTGTGTAGTACATAGTATATGAGTGAGGAGCACTGAAAAACTTAGAATTTACTGAAAAACCCGCATTACACGAAATGCACAGTGTAGTACATAGTATATGAGTGAGTTGCACTGAAAAACTTAGAATATAAGAAACGCACAGTGTAGTACATAGTATATGAGTGAGTTGCACTGAAAAACTTAGAATATAAGAAACGCACAGTGTAGTACATAATATATGAGTGAGTTGCACTGAAAAACTTAGAATATAAGAAACGCACAGTGTAGTACATAGTATATGAGTGAGTTGCACTGAAAAACTTAGAATATAAGAAACGCACAGTGTAGTACATAGTATATGAGTGAGTTGCACTGAAAAACTTAGAATTTAAGAAACGCACAGTGTAGTACATAGTATATGAGTGAGTTGCACTGAAAAACTTAGAATATAAGAAACGCACAGTGTAGTACATAGTATATGAGTGAGTTGCACTGAAAAACTTAGAATATAAGAAACGCACAGTGTAGTACATAGTATATGAGTGAGTTGCACTGAAAAACTTAGAATATAAGAAACGCACAGTGTAGTACATAGTATATGAGTGAGTTGCACTGAAAAACTTAGAATATAAGAAACGCACAGTGTAGTACATAGTATATGAGTGAGTTGCACTCAAAAACTTAGAATATAAGAAACGCACAGTGTAGTACATAGTATATGATTGAGTTGCACTGAAAAACTTAGAATTTACTGAAAAACCCGCATTACACGAAATGCACAGTGTAGTACATAGTATATGAGTGAGTTGCACTGAAAAACTTAGAATATAAGAAACGCACAATGTAGTACATAGTATATGAGTGAGTTGCACTCAAAAACTTAGAATATAAGAAACGCACAGTGTAGTACATAGTATATGAGTGAGTTGCACTCAAAAACTTAGAATATAAGAAACGCACAGTGTAGTACATAGTATATGAGTGTGTTGCACTCAAAAACTTAGAATATAAGAAACGCACAGTGTAGTACATAGTATATGAGTGAGTTGCACTGAAAAACTTAGAATATAAGAAACGCACAGTGTAGTACATAGTATATGAGTGAGTTGCACTCAAAAACTTAGAATATAAGAAACGCACAGTGTAGTACATAGTATATGAGTGAGTTGCACTGAAAAACTTAGAATATAAGAAACGCACAGTGTAGTACATAGTATATGAGTGAGTTGCACTGAAAAACTTAGAATATAAGAAACGCACAGTGTAGTACATAGTATATGAGTGAGTTGCACTGAAAAACTTAGAATATAAGAAACGCACAGTGTATTACATAGTATATGAGTGAGTTGCACTGAAAAACTTAGAATATAAGAAACGCACAGTGTAGTACATAGTATATGAGTGAGTTGCCTTGAAAAACTTAGAATATAAGAAACGCACAGTGTAGTACATAGTATATGAGTGAGTTGCACTGAAAAACTTAGAATATAAGAAACGCACAGTGTAGTACATAGTATATGAGTGAGTTGCACTGAAAAACTTAGAATATAAGAAACGCACAGTGTAGTACATAGTATATGAGTGAGTTGCACTGAAAAACTTAGAATATAAGAAACGCACAGTGTAGTACATAGTATATGATTGAGTTGCACTGAAAAACTTAGAATATAAGAAACGCACAGTGTAGTACATAGTATATGAGTGAGTTGCACTGAAAAACTTAGAATTTACTGAAAAACCCGCATTACACGAAATGCACAGTGTAGTACATAGTATATGAGTGAGTTGCACTGAAAAACTTAGAATATAAGAAACGCACAGTGTAGTACATAGTATATGAGTGAGTTGCACTGAAAAACTTAGAATATAAGAAACGCACAGTGTAGTACATAGTATATGAGTGAGTTGCACTGAAAAACTTAGAATATAAGAAACGCACAGTGTATTACATAGTATATGAGTGAGTTGCACTGAAAAACTTAGAATATAAGAAACGCACAGTGTAGTACATAGTATATGAGTGAGTTGCCTTGAAAAACTTAGAATATAAGAAACGCACAGTGTAGTACATAGTATATGATTGAGTTGCACTGAAAAACTTAGAATATAAGAAACGCACAGTGTAGTACATAGTATATGAGTGAGTTGCACTGAAAAACTTAGAATTTACTGAAAAACCCGCATTACACGAAATGCACAGTGTAGTACATAGTATATGAGTGAGTTGCACTGAAAAACTTAGAATATAAGAAACGCACAGTGTAGTACATAGTATATGAGTGAGTTGCACTGAAAAACTTAGAATATAAGAAACGCACAGTGTAGTACATAGTATATGAGTGAGTTGCACTGAAAAACTTAGAATATAAGAAACGCACAGTGTAGTACATAGTATATGAGTGAGTTGCACTGAAAAACTTAGAATATAAGAAACGCACAGTGTAATACATAGTATATGAGTGAGTTGCACTGAAAAACTTAGAATTTACTGAAAAACCCGCATTACACGAAATGCACAGTGTAGTACATAGTATATGAGTGAGTTGCACTGAAAAACTTAGAATATAAGAAACGCCAGTGTAGTACATAGTATATGAGTGAGTTGCACTGAAAATCTTAGAATATAAGAAACGCACAGTGTAGTACATAGTATATGAGTGAGTTGCAATGAAAAACTTAGAATTTACTGAAAAACCCGCATTACACGAAATGCACAGTGTAGTACATAGTATAGGAGTGAGTTGCACTGAAAAACTTAGAATATAAGAAACGCCAGTGTAGTACATAGTATATGAGTGAGTTGCACTGAAAATCTTAGAATATAAGAAACGCACAGTGTAGTACATAGTATATGAGTGAGTTGCACTGAAAAACTTAGAATATAAGAAACGCACAGTGTAGTACATAGTATATGAGTGAGTTGCACTGAAAAACTTAGAATTTACTGAAAAACCCGCATTACACGAAATGCACAGTGTAGTACATAGTATATGAGTGAGTTGCACTGAAAAACTTAGAATATAAGAAACGCACAGTGTAGTACATAGTATATGAGTTAGTTGCACTGAAAAACTTAGAATATAAGAAACGCCAGTGTAGTACATAGTATATGAGTGAGTTGCACTGAAAAACTTAGAATATAAGAAACGCACAGTGTAGTACATAGTATATGAGTGAGTTGCACTGAAAAACTTAGAATATAAGAAACGCACAGTGTAGTACATAGTATATGAGTGAGTTGCACTGAAAAACTTAGAATATAAGAAACGCACAGTGTAGTACATAGTATATGAGTGAGTTGCACTCAAAAACTTAGAATATAAGAAACGCACAGTGTAGTACATAGTATATGAGTGAGTTGCACTGAAAAACTTAGAATATAAGAAACGCACAGTGTAGTACATAGTATATGAGTGAGTTGCACTGAAAAACTTAGAATATAAGAAACGCACAGTGTATTACATAGTATATGAGTGAGTTGCACTGAAAAACTTAGAATATAAGAAACGCACAGTGTAGTACATAGTATATGAGTGAGTTGCCTTGAAAAACTTAGAATATAAGAAACGCACAGTGTAGTACATAGTATATGAGTGAGTTGCACTGAAAAACTTAGAATATAAGATACGCACAGTGTAGTACATAGTATATGAGTGAGTTGCACTGAAAAACTTAGAATATAAGAAACGCACAGTGTAGTACATAGTATATGAGTGAGTTGCACTGAAAAACTTAGAATATAAGAAACGCACAGTGTAGTACATAGTATATGAGTGAGTTGCACTGAAAAACTTAGAATATAAGAAACGCACAGTGTAGTACATAGTATATGAGTGAGTTGCACTGAAAAACTTAGAATATAAGAAACGCACAGTGTATTACATAGTATATGAGTGAGTTGCACTGAAAAACTTAGAATATAAGAAACGCACAGTGTAGTACATAGTATATGAGTGAGTTGCCTTGAAAAACTTAGAATATAAGAAACGCACAGTGTAGTACATAGTATATGAGTGAGTTGCACTGAAAAACTTAGAATATAAGAAACGCACAGTGTAGTACATAGTATATGAGTGAGTTGCACTGAAAAACTTAGAATTTACTGAAAAACCCGCATTACACGAAATGCACAGTGTAGTACATAGTATATGAGTGAGTTGCACTGAAAAACTTAGAATATAAGAAACGCACAGTGTAGTACATAGTATATGAGTTAGTTGCACTGAAAAACTTAGAATATAAGAAACGCCAGTGTAGTACATAGTATATGAGTGAGTTGCACTGAAAAACTTAGAATATAAGAAACGCACAGTGTAGTACATAGTATATGAGTGAGTTGCACTGAAAAACTTAGAATATAAGAAACGCACAGTGTAGTACATAGTATATGAGTGAGTTGCACTGAAAAACTTAGAATATAAGAAACGCACAGTATAGTACATAGTATATGAGTGAGTTGCACTGAAAAACTTAGAATATAAGAAACGCACAGTGTAGTACATAGTATATGAGTGAGTTGCACTGAAAAACTTAGAATATAAGAAACGCACAGTGTAGTACATAGTATATGAGTGAGTTGCACTGAAAAACTTAGAATATAAGAAACGCACAGTGTAGTACGTAGTATATGAGTGAGTTGCACTGAAAAACTTAGAATTTAAGAAACGCACAGTGTAGTAAGTAGTATATGAGTGAGTTGCACTGAAAAACTTAGAATATAAGAAAGGCACAATGTAGTACATAGTATATGAGTGAGTTGCACTGAAAAACTTAGAATATAAGAAACGCACAGTGTAGTAAGTAGTATATGAGTGAGTTGCAGTGAAAAACTTAGAATTTAAGAAACGCACAGTGTAGTACGTAGTATATGAGTGAGTTGCACTGAAAAACTTAGAATATAAGAAACGCACAGTGTAGTACGTAGTATATGAGTGAGTTGCACTGAAAAACTTAGAATATAAGAAACGCACAGTGTAGTACATAGTATATGAGTGAGTTGCACTGAAAAACTTAGAATATAAGAAACGCACAGTGTAGTACATAGTATATGAGTGAGTTGCACTGAAAAACTTAGAATATAAGAAACGCACAGTGTAGTACATAGTATATGAGTGAGTTGCACTGAAAAACTTAGAATATAAGAAACGCACAGTGTAGTACATAGTATATGAGTGAGTTGCACTGAAAAACTTAGAATATAAGAAACGCACAGTGTAGTACATAGTATATGAGTGAGTTGCACTGAAAAACTTAGAATATAAGAAACGCACAGTGTAGTACATAGTATATGAGTGAGTTGCACTGAAAAACTTAGAATATAAGAAACGCACAGTGTAGTACATAGTATATGAGTGAGTTGCACTCAAAAACTTAGAATATAAGAAACGCACAGTGTAGTACATAGTATATGAGTGAGTTGCACTGAAAAACTTAGAATATAAGAAACGCACAGTGTAGTACATAGTATATGAGTGAGTTGCACTGAAAAACTTAGAATATAAGAAACGCACAGTGTATTACATAGTATATGAGTGAGTTGCACTGAAAAACTTAGAATATAAGAAACGCACAGTGTAGTACATAGTATATGAGTGAGTTGCCTTGAAAAACTTAGAATATATGAAACGCACAGTGTAGTACATAGTATATGAGTGAGTTGCACTGAAAAACTTAGAATATATGAAACGCACAGTGTAGTACATAGTATATGAGTGAGTTGCACTGAAAAAATTAGAATATAAGAAACGCACAGTGTAGTACATAGTATATGAGTGAGTTGCACTGAAAAACTTAGAATATAAGAAACGCACAGTGTATTACATAGTATATGAGTGAGTTGCACTGAAAAACTTAGAATATAAGAAACGCACAGTGTAGTACATAGTATATGAGTGAGTTGCCTTGAAAAACTTAGAATATAAGAAACGCACAGTGTAGTACATAGTATATGAGTGAGTTGCACTGAAAAACTTAGAATATAAGAAACGCACAGTGTAGTACATAGTATATGAGTGAGTTGCACTGAAAAACTTAGAATTTACTGAAAAACCCGCATTACACGAAATGCACAGTGTAGTACATAGTATATGAGTGAGTTGCACTGAAAAACTTAGAATATAAGAAACGCACAGTGTAGTACATAGTATATGAGTTAGTTGCACTGAAAAACTTAGAATATAAGAAACGCCAGTGTAGTACATAGTATATGAGTGAGTTGCACTGAAAAACTTAGAATATAAGAAACGCACAGTGTAGTACATAGTATATGAGTGAGTTGCACTGAAAAACTTAGAATATAAGAAACGCACAGTGTAGTACATAGTATATGAGTGAGTTGCACTGAAAAACTTAGAATATAAGAAACGCACAGTGTAGTACATAGTATATGAGTGAGTTGCACTGAAAAACTTAGAATATAAGAAACGCACAGTGTAGTACATAGTATATGAGTGAGTTGCACTGAAAAACTTAGAATATAAGAAACGCACAGTGTAGTACATAGTATATGAGTGAGTTGCACTGAAAAACTTAGAATATAAGAAACGCACAGTGTAGTACATAGTATATGAGTGAGTTGCACTCAAAAACTTAGAATATAAGAAACGCACAGTGTAGTACATAGTATATGAGTGAGTTGCACTGAAAAACTTAGAATATAAGAAACGCACAGTGTAGTACATAGTATATGAGTGAGTTGCACTGAAAAACTTAGAATATAAGAAACGCACAGTGTAGTACATAGTATATGAGTGAGTTGCACTGAAAAACTTAGAATATAAGAAACGCACAGTGTAGTACATAGTATATGAGTGAGTTGCACTGAAAAACTTAGAATATAAGAAACGCACAGTGTAGTACATAGTATATGAGTGTGTTGCACTCAAAAACTTAGAATATAAGAAACGCACAGTGTAGTACATAGTATATGAGTGAGTTGCACTGAAAAACTTAGAATATAAGAAACGCACAGTGTAGTACATAGTATATGAGTGAGTTGCACTCAAAAACTTAGAATATAAGAAACGCACAGTGTAGTACATAGTATATGAGTGAGTTGCACTGAAAAACTTAGAATATAAGAAACGCACAGTGTAGTACATAGTATATGAGTGAGTTGCACTGAAAAACTTAGAATATAAGAAACGCACAGTGTAGTACATAGTATATGAGTGAGTTGCACTGAAAAACTTAGAATATAAGAAACGCACAGTGTAGTACATAGTATATGAGTGAGTTGCACTGAAAAACTTAGAATTTAAGAAACGCACAGTGTAGTACGTAGTATATGAGTGAGTTGCACTGAAAAACTTAGAATATAAGAAACGCACAGTGTAGTACATAGTATATGAGTGAGTTGCACTGAAAAACTTAGAATATAAGAAACGCACAGTGTAGTACATAGTATATGAGTGAGTTGCACTGAAAAACTTAGAATATAAGAAACGCACAGTGTAGTACATAGTATATGAGTGAGTTGCACTGAAAAACTTAGAATTTAAGAAACGCACAGTGTAGTACGTAGTATATGAGTGAGTTGCACTGAAAAACTTAGAATATAAGAAACGCACAGTGTAGTACATAGTATATGAGTGAGTTGCACTGAAAAACTTAGAATATAAGAAACGCACAGTGTAGTACATAGTATATGAGTGAGTTGCACTGAAAAACTTAGAATATAAGAAACGCACAGTGTAGTACATAGTATATGAGTGAGTTGCACTGAAAAACTTAGAATATAAGAAACGCACAGTGTAGTACATAGTATATGAGTGAGTTGCACTGAAAAACTTAGAATATAAGAAACGCACAGTGTAGTACATAGTATATGAGTGAGTTGCACTGAAAAACTTAGAATATAAGAAACGCACAGTGTAGTACATAGTATATGAGTGAGTTGCACTCAAAAACTTAGAATATAAGAAACGCACAGTGTAGTACATAGTATATGAGTGAGTTGCACTGAAAAACTTAGAATATAAGAAACGCACAGTGTAGTACATAGTATATGAGTGAGTTGCACTGAAAAACTTAGAATATAAGAAACGCACAGTGTATTACATAGTATATGAGTGAGTTGCACTGAAAAACTTAGAATATAAGAAACGCACAGTGTAGTACATAGTATATGAGTGAGTTGCCTTGAAAAACTTAGAATATAAGAAACGCACAGTGTAGTACATAGTATATGAGTGAGTTGCACTGAAAAACTTAGAATATAAGAAACGCACAGTGTAGTACATAGTATATGAGTGAGTTGCACTGAAAAACTTAGAATATAAGAAACGCACAGTGTAGTACATAGTATATGAGTGAGTTGCACTGAAAAACTTAGAATATAAGAAACGCACAGTGTAGTACATAGTATATGAGTGAGTTGCACTGAAAAACTTAGAAAATAAGAAACGCACAGTGTAGTACATAGTATATGAGTGAGTTGTACTGAAAAACTTAGAATTTACTGAAAAACCCGCATTACACGAAATGCACAGTGTAGTACATAGTATATGAGTGAGTTGCACTGAAAAACTTAGAATATAAGAAACGCACAGTGTAGTACATAGTATATGAGTGAGTTGCACTGAAAAACTTAGAATATAAGAAACGCACAGTGTAGTACATAGTATATGAGTGAGTTCACTGAAAAACTTAGAATATAAGAAACGCACAGTGTAGTACATAGTATATGAGTGAGTTGCACTGAAAAACTTAGAATATAAGAAACGCACAGTGTAGTACATAGTATATGAGTGTGTTGCACTCAAAAACTTAGAATATAAGAAACGCACAGTGTAGTACATAGTATATGAGTGAGTTGCACTGAAAAACTTAGAATATAAGAAACGCACAGTGTAGTACATAGTATATGAGTGAGTTGCACTCAAAAACTTAGAATATAAGAAACGCACAGTGTAGTACATAGTATATGAGTGAGTTGCACTGAAAAACTTAGAATATAAGAAACGCACAGTGTAGTACATAGTATATGAGTGAGTTGCACTGAAAAACTTAGAATATAAGAAACGCACAGTGTAGTACATAGTATATGAGTGAGTTGCACTGAAAAACTTAGAATATAAGAAACGCACAGTGTAGTACATAGTATATGAGTGAGTTGCACTGAAAAACTTAGAATTTAAGAAACGCACAGTGTAGTACGTAGTATATGAGTGAGTTGCACTGAAAAACTTAGAATATAAGAAACGCACAGTGTAGTACGTAGTATATGAGTGAGTTGCACTGAAAAACTTAGAATATAAGAAACGCACAGTGTAGTACGTAGTATATGAGTGAGTTGCACTGAAAACCTTAGAATATAAGAAACGCACAGTGTAGTACATAGTATATGAGTGAGTTGCACTGAAAAACTTAGAATTTACTGAAAAACCCGCATTACACGAAATGCACAGTGTAGTACATAGTATATGAGTGAGTTGCACTGAAAAACTTAGAATATAAGAAACGCACAGTGTAGTACATAGTATATGAGTTAGTTGCACTGAAAAACTTAGAATATAAGAAACGCCAGTGTAGTACATAGTATATGAGTGAGTTGCACTGAAAAACTTAGAATATAAGAAACGCACAGTGTAGTACATAGTATATGAGTGAGTTGCACTGAAAAACTTAGAATATAAGAAACGCACAGTGTAGTACATAGTATATGAGTGAGTTGCACTGAAAAACTTAGAATATAAGAAACGCACAGTGTAGTACATAGTATATGAGTGAGTTGCACTGAAAAACTTAGAATATAAGAAACGCACAGTGTAGTACATAGTATATGAGTGAGTTGCACTGAAAAACTTAGAATTTAAGAAACGCACAGTGTAGTACGTAGTATATGAGTGAGTTGCACTGAAAAACTTAGAATATAAGAAACGCACAGTGTAGTACGTAGTATATGAGTGAGTTGCACTGAAAAACTTAGAATATAAGAAACGCACAGTGTAGTACGTAGTATATGAGTGAGTTGCACTGAAAACCTTAGAATATAAGAAACGCACAGTGTAGTACATAGTATATGAGTGAGTTGCACTGAAAAACTTAGAATTTACTGAAAAACCCGCATTACACGAAATGCACAGTGTAGTACATAGTATATGAGTGAGTTGCACTGAAAAACTTAGAATATAAGAAACGCACAGTGTAGTACATAGTATATGAGTTAGTTGCACTGAAAAACTTAGAATATAAGAAACGCCAGTGTAGTACATAGTATATGAGTGAGTTGCACTGAAAAACTTAGAATATAAGAAACGCACAGTGTAGTACATAGTATATGAGTGAGTTGCACTGAAAAACTTAGAATATAAGAAACGCACAGTGTAGTACATAGTATATGAGTGAGTTGCACTGAAAAACTTAGAATATAAGAAACGCACAGTGTAGTACATAGTATATGAGTGAGTTGCACTGAAAAACTTAGAATATAAGAAACGCACAGTGTAGTACATAGTATATGAGTGAGTTGCACTGAAAAACTTAGAATATAAGAAACGCACAGTGTAGTACATAGTATATGAGTGAGTTGCACTGAAAAACTTAGAATATAAGAAACGCACAGTGTAGTACATAGTATATGAGTGAGTTGCACTCAAAAACTTAGAATATAAGAAACGCACAGTGTAGTACATAGTATATGAGTGAGTTGCACTGAAAAACTTAGAATATAAGAAACGCACAGTGTAGTACATAGTATATGAGTGAGTTGCACTGAAAAACTTAGAATATAAGAAACGCACAGTGTAGTACATAGTATATGAGTGAGTTGCACTGAAAAACTTAGAATATAAGAAACGCACAGTGTAGTACATAGTATATGAGTGAGTTGCACTGAAAAACTTAGAATATAAGAAACGCACAGTGTAGTACATAGTATATGAGTGTGAAGCACTCAAAAACTTAGAATATAAGAAACGCACAGTGTAGTACATAGTATATGAGTGAGTTGCACTGAAAAACTTAGAATATAAGAAACGCACAGTGTAGTACATAGTATATGAGTGAGTTGCACTCAAAAACTTAGAATATAAGAAACGCACAGTGTAGTACATAGTATATGAGTGAGTTGCACTGAAAAACTTAGAATATAAGAAACGCACAGTGTAGTACATAGTATATGAGTGAGTTGCACTGAAAAACTTAGAATATAAGAAACGCACAGTGTAGTACATAGTATATGAGTGAGTTGCACTGAAAAACTTAGAATATAAGAAACGCACAGTGTAGTACATAGTATATGAGTGAGTTGCACTGAAAAACTTAGAATTTAAGAAACGCACAGTGTAGTACGTAGTATATGAGTGAGTTGCACTGAAAAACTTAGAATATAAGAAACGCACAGTGTAGTACATAGTATATGAGTGAGTTGCACTGAAAAACTTAGAATATAAGAAACGCACAGTGTAGTACATAGTATATGAGTGAGTTGCACTGAAAAACTTAGAATATAAGAAACGCACAGTGTAGTACATAGTATATGAGTGAGTTGCACTGAAAAACTTAGAATTTAAGAAACGCACAGTGTAGTACGTAGTATATGAGTGAGTTGCACTGAAAAACTTAGAATATAAGAAACGCACAGTGTAGTACATAGTATATGAGTGAGTTGCACTGAAAAACTTAGAATATAAGAAACGCACAGTGTAGTACATAGTATATGAGTGAGTTGCACTGAAAAACTTAGAATATAAGAAACGCACAGTGTAGTACATAGTATATGAGTGAGTTGCACTGAAAAACTTAGAATATAAGAAACGCACAGTGTAGTACATAGTATATGAGTGAGTTGCACTGAAAAACTTAGAATATAAGAAACGCACAGTGTAGTACATAGTATATGAGTGAGTTGCACTGAAAAACTTAGAATATAAGAAACGCACAGTGTAGTACATAGTATATGAGTGAGTTGCACTCAAAAACTTAGAATATAAGAAACGCACAGTGTAGTACATAGTATATGAGTGAGTTGCACTGAAAAACTTAGAATATAAGAAACGCACAGTGTAGTACATAGTATATGAGTGAGTTGCACTGAAAAACTTAGAATATAAGAAACGCACAGTGTATTACATAGTATATGAGTGAGTTGCACTGAAAAACTTAGAATATAAGAAACGCACAGTGTAGTACATAGTATATGAGTGAGTTGCCTTGAAAAACTTAGAATATAAGAAACGCACAGTGTAGTACATAGTATATGAGTGAGTTGCACTGAAAAACTTAGAATATAAGAAACGCACAGTGTAGTACATAGTATATGAGTGAGTTGCACTGAAAAACTTAGAATATAAGAAACGCACAGTGTAGTACATAGTATATGAGTGAGTTGCACTGAAAAACTTAGAATATAAGAAACGCACAGTGTAGTACATAGTATATGAGTGAGTTGCACTGAAAAACTTAGAAAATAAGAAACGCACAGTGTAGTACATAGTATATGAGTGAGTTGTACTGAAAAACTTAGAATTTACTGAAAAACCCGCATTACACGAAATGCACAGTGTAGTACATAGTATATGAGTGAGTTGCACTGAAAAACTTAGAATATAAGAAACGCACAGTGTAGTACATAGTATATGAGTGAGTTGCACTGAAAAACTTAGAATATAAGAAACGCACAGTGTAGTACATAGTATATGAGTGAGTTCACTGAAAAACATAGAATATAAGAAACGCACAGTGTAGTACATAGTATATGAGTGAGTTGCACTGAAAAACTTAGAATATAAGAAACGCACAGTGTAGTACATAGTATATGAGTGTGTTGCACTCAAAAACTTAGAATATAAGAAACGCACAGTGTAGTACATAGTATATGAGTGAGTTGCACTGAAAAACTTAGAATATAAGAAACGCACAGTGTAGTACATAGTATATGAGTGAGTTGCACTCAAAAACTTAGAATATAAGAAACGCACAGTGTAGTACATAGTATATGAGTGAGTTGCACTGAAAAACTTAGAATATAAGAAACGCACAGTGTAGTACATAGTATATGAGTGAGTTGCACTGAAAAACTTAGAATATAAGAAACGCACAGTGTAGTACATAGTATATGAGTGAGTTGCACTGAAAAACTTAGAATATAAGAAACGCACAGTGTAGTACATAGTATATGAGTGAGTTGCACTGAAAAACTTAGAATTTAAGAAACGCACAGTGTAGTACGTAGTATATGAGTGAGTTGCACTGAAAAACTTAGAATATAAGAAACGCACAGTGTAGTACGTAGTATATGAGTGAGTTGCACTGAAAAACTTAGAATATAAGAAACGCACAGTGTAGTACGTAGTATATGAGTGAGTTGCACTGAAAACCTTAGAATATAAGAAACGCACAGTGTAGTACATAGTATATGAGTGAGTTGCACTGAAAAACTTAGAATATAAGAAACGCACAGTGTAGTACATAGTATATGAGTGAGTTGCACTGAAAAACTTAGAATATAAGAAACGCACAGTGTAGTACATAGTATATGAGTGAGTTGCACTGAAAAACTTAGAATATAAGAAACGCACAGTGTAGTACATAGTATATGAGTGAGTTGCACTGAAAAACTTAGAATATAAGAAACGCACAGTGTAGTACATAGTATATGAGTGAGTTGCACTGAAAAACTTAGAATATAAGAAACGCACAGTATAGTACATGGTATATGAGTGAGTTGCACTCAAAAACTTAGAATATAAGAAACGCACAGTGTAGTACATAGTATATGAGTGAGTTGCACTGAAAAACTTAGAATATAAGAAACGCACAGTGTAGTACATAGTATATGAGTGAGTTGCACTGAAAAACTTAGAATATAAGAAACGCACAGTGTATTACATAGTATATGAGTGAGTTGCACTGAAAAACTTAGAATATAAGAAACGCACAGTGTAGTACATAGTATATGAGTGAGTTGCCTTGAAAAACTTAGAATATAAGAAACGCACAGTGTAGTACATAGTATATGAGTGAGTTGCACTGAAAAACTTAGAATATAAGAAACGCACAGTGTAGTACATAGTATATGAGTGAGTTGCACTGAAAAACTTAGAATATAAGAAACGCACAGTGTAGTACATAGTATATGAGTGAGTTGCACTGAAAAACTTAGAATATAAGAAACGCACAGTGTAGTACATAGTATATGAGTGAGTTGCACTGAAAAACTTAGAATATAAGAAACGCACAGTGTAGTACATAGTATATGAGTGAGTTGCACTGAAAAACTTAGAATTTACTGAAAAACCCGCATTACACGAAATGCACAGTGTAGTACATAGTATATGAGTGAGTTGCACTGAAAAACTTAGAATATAAGAAACGCACAGTGTAGTACATAGTATATGAGTGAGTTGCACTGAAAAACTTAGAATATAAGAAACGCACAGTGTAGTAGATAGTATATGAGTGAGTTGCACTGAAAAACTTAGAATATAAGAAACGCACAGTGTATTACATAGTATATGAGTGAGTTGCACTGAAAAACTTAGAATATAAGAAACGCACAGTGTAGTACATAGTATATGAGTGAGTTGCCTTGAAAAACTTAGAATATAAGAAACGCACAGTGTAGTACATAGTATATGAGTGAGTTGCACTGAAAATCTTAGAATATAAGAAACGCACAGTGTAGTACATAGTATATGAGTGAGTTGCACTGAAAAACTTAGAATATAAGAAACGCACAGTGTAGTACATAGTATATGAGTGAGTTGCACTGAAAAACTTAGAATTTACTGAAAAACCCGCATTACACGAAATGCACAGTGTAGTACATAGTATATGAGTGAGTTGCACTGAAAAACTTAGAATATAAGAAACGCACAGTGTAGTACATAGTATATGAGTTAGTTGCACTGAAAAACTTAGAATATAAGAAACGCCAGTGTAGTACATAGTATATGAGTGAGTTGCACTGAAAAACTTAGAATATAAGAAACGCACAGTGTAGTACATAGTATATGAGTGAGTTGCACTGAAAAACTTAGAATATAAGAAACGCACAGTGTAGTACATAGTATATGAGTGAGTTGCACTGAAAAACTTAGAATATAAGAAACGCACAGTGTAGTACATAGTATATGAGTGAGTTGCACTGAAAAACTTAGAATATAAGAAACGCACAGTGTAGTACATAGTATATGAGTGAGTTGCACTGAAAAACTTAGAATATAAGAAACGCACAGTGTAGTACATAGTATATGAGTGAGTTGCACTGAAAAACTTAGAATATAAGAAACGCACAGTGTAGTACATAGTATATGAGTGAGTTGCACTGAAAAACTTAGAATATAAGAAACGCACAGTGTAGTACATAGTATATGAGTGAGTTGCACTGAAAAACTTAGAATATAAGAAACGCACAGTGTAGTACATAGTATATGAGTGAGTTGCACTGAAAAACTTAGAATATAAGAAACGCACAGTGTAGTACATAGTATATGAGTGAGTTGCACTGAAAAACTTAGAATATAAGAAACGCACAGTGTAGTACATAGTATATGAGTGAGTTGCACTGAAAAACTTAGAATATAAGAAACGCACAGTGTAGTACATAGTATATGAGTGAGTTGCACTGAAAAACTTAGAATATAAGAAACGCACAGTGTAGTACATAGTATATGAGTGAGTTGCACTGAAAAACTTAGAATATAAGAAACGCACAGTGTAGTACATAGTATATGAGTGAGTTGCACTGAAAAACTTAGAATATAAGAAACGCACAGTGTAGTACATAGTATATGAGTGAGTTGCACTCAAAAACTTAGAATATAAGAAACGCACAGTGTAGTACATAGTATATGAGTGAGTTGCACTGAAAAACTTAGAATATAAGAAACGCACAGTGTAGTACATAGTATATGAGTGAGTTGCACTGAAAAACTTAGAATATAAGAAACGCACAGTGTAGTACATAGTATATGAGTGAGTTGCACTGAAAAACTTAGAATATAAGAAACGCACAGTGTAGTACATAGTATATGAGTGAGTTGCACTGAAAAACTTAGAATATAAGAAACGCACAGTGTAGTACATAGTATATGAGTGAGTTGCACTGAAAAACTTAGAATTTATATAACGCACAGTGTAGTACATAGTATATGAGTGAGTTGCACTGAAAAACTTAGAATATAAGAAACGCACAGTGTAGTACATAGTATATGAGTGAGTTGCACTGAAAAACTTAGAATATAAGAAACGCACAGTGTAGTACATAGTATATGAGTGAGTTGCACTGAAAAACTTAGAATATAAGAAACGCACAGTGTAGTACATAGTATATGAGTGAGTTGCACTGAAAAACTTAGAATATAAGAAACGCACAGTGTAGTACATAGTATATGAGTGAGTTGCACTGAAAAACTTAGAATATAAGAAACGCACAGTGTATTACATAGTATATGAGTGAGTTGCACTGAAAAACTTAGAATATAAGAAACGCACAGTGTAGTACATAGTATATGAGTGAGTTGCCTTGAAAAACTTAGAATATAAGAAACGCACAGTGTAGTACATAGTATATGAGTGAGTTGCACTGAAAAACTTAGAATATAAGAAACGCACAGTGTAGTACATAGTATATGAGTGAGTTGCACTGAAAAACTTAGAATATAAGAAACGCACAGTGTAGTACATAGTATATGAGTGAGTTGCACTGAAAAACTTAGAATATAAGAAACGCACAGTGTAGTACATAGTATATGATTGAGTTGCACTGAAAAACTTAGAATATAAGAAACGCACAGTGTAGTACATAGTATATGAGTGAGTTGCACTGAAAAACTTAGAATTTACTGAAAAACCCGCATTACACGAAATGCACAGTGTAGTACATAGTATATGAGTGAGTTGCACTGAAAAACTTAGAATATAAGAAACGCACAGTGTAGTACATAGTATATGAGTGAGTTGCACTGAAAAACTTAGAATATAAGAAACGCACAGTGTAGTACATAGTATATGAGTGAGTTGCACTGAAAAACTTAGAATATAAGAAACGCACAGTGTATTACATAGTATATGAGTGAGTTGCACTGAAAAACTTAGAATATAAGAAACGCACAGTGTAGTACATAGTATATGAGTGAGTTGCCTTGAAAAACTTAGAATATAAGAAACGCACAGTGTAGTACATAGTATATGAGTGAGTTGCACTGAAAAACTTAGAATATAAGAAACGCACAGTGTAGTACATAGTATATGAGTGAGTTGCACTGAAAAACTTAGAATATAAGAAACGCACAGTGTAGTACATAGTATATGAGTGAGTTGCACTGAAAAACTTAGAATATAAGAAACGCACAGTGTAGTACATAGTATATGAGTGAGTTGCACTGAAAAACTTAGAATATAAGACGCACAGTGTAATACATAGTATATGAGTGAGTTGCACTGAAAAACTTAGAATTTACTGAAAAACCCGCATTACACGAAATGCACAGTGTAGTACATAGTATATGAGTGAGTTGCACTGAAAAACTTAGAATATAAGAAACGCCAGTGTAGTACATAGTATATGAGTGAGTTGCACTGAAAATCTTAGAATATAAGAAACGCACAATGTAGTACATAGTATATGAGTGAGTTGCACTGAAAAACTTAGAATTTACTGAAAAACCCGCATTACACGAAATGCACAGTGTAGTACATAGTATATGAGTGAGTTGCACTGAAAAACTTAGAATATAAGAAACGCCAGTGTAGTACATAGTATATGAGTGAGTTGCACTGAAAATCTTAGAATATAAGAAACGCACAGTGTAGTACATAGTATATGAGTGAGTTGCACTGAAAAACTTAGAATATAAGAAACGCACAGTGTAGTACATAGTATATGAGTGAGTTGCACTGAAAAACTTAGAATTTACTGAAAAACCCGCATTACACGAAATGCACAGTGTAGTACATAGTATATGAGTGAGTTGCACTGAAAAACTTAGAATATAAGAAACGCACAGTGTAGTACATAGTATATGAGTTAGTTGCACTGAAAAACTTAGAATATAAGAAACGCCAGTGTAGTACATAGTATATGAGTGAGTTGCACTGAAAAACTTAGAATATAAGAAACGCACAGTGTAGTACATAGTATATGAGTGAGTTGCACTGAAAAACTTAGAATATAAGAAACGCACAGTGTAGTACATAGTATATGAGTGAGTTGCACTGAAAAACTTAGAATATAAGAAACGCACAGTGTAGTACATAGTATATGAGTGAGTTGCACTGAAAAACTTAGAATATAAGAAACGCACAGTGTAGTACATAGTATATGAGTGAGTTGCACTGAAAAACTTAGAATATAAGAAACGCACAGTGTAGTACATAGTATATGAGTGAGTTGCACTGAAAAACTTAGAATATAAGAAACGCACAGTGTAGTACATAGTATATGAGTGAGTTGCACTGAAAAACTTAGAATATAAGAAACGCACAGTGTAGTACATAGTATATGAGTGAGTTGCACTGAAAAACTTAGAATATAAGAAACGCACAGTGTATTACATAGTATATGAGTGAGTTGCACTGAAAAACTTAGAATATAAGAAACGCACAGTGTAGTACATAGTATATGAGTGAGTTGCCTTGAAAAACTTAGAATATAAGAAACGCACAGTGTAGTACATAGTATATGAGTGAGTTGCACTGAAAAACTTAGAATATAAGAAACGCACAGTGTAGTACATAGTATATGAGTGAGTTGCACTGAAAAACTTAGAATATAAGAAACGCACAGTGTAGTACATAGTATATGAGTGAGTTGCACTGAAAAACTTAGAATATAAGAAACGCACAGTGTAGTACATAGTATATGAGTGAGTTGCACTGAAAAACTTAGAATATAAGAAACGCACAGTGTAGTACATAGTATATGAGTGAGTTGCACTGAAAAACTTAGAATTTACTGAAAAACCCGCATTACACGAAATGCACAGTGTAGTACATAGTATATGAGTGAGTTGCACTGAAAAACTTAGAATATAAGAAACGCACAGTGTAGTACATAGTATATGAGTGAGTTGCACTGAAAAACTTAGAATATAAGAAACGCACAGTGTAGTACATAGTATATGAGTGAGTTGCACTGAAAAACTTAGAATATAAGAAACGCACAGTGTATTACATAGTATATGAGTGAGTTGCACTGAAAAACTTAGAATATAAGAAACGCACAGTGTAGTACATAGTATATGAGTGAGTTGCCTTGAAAAACTTAGAATATAAGAAACGCACAGTGTAGTACATAGTATATGAGTGAGTTGCACTGAAAAACTTAGAATATAAGAAACGCACAGTGTAGTACATAGTATATGAGTGAGTTGCACTGAAAAACTTAGAATATAAGAAACGCACAGTGTAGTACATAGTATATGAGTGAGTTGCACTGAAAAACTTAGAATATAAGAAACGCACAGTGTAGTACATAGTATATGAGTGAGTTGCACTGAAATACTTAGAATATAAGAAACGCACAGTGTAGTACATAGTATATGAGTGAGTTGCACTGAAAAACTTAGAATTTACTGAAAAACCCGCATTACACGAAATGCACAGTGTAGTACATAGTATATGAGTGAGTTGCACTGAAAAACTTAGAATATAAGAAACGCCAGTGTAGTACATAGTATATGAGTGAGTTGCACTGAAAATCTTAGAATATAAGAAACGCACAGTGTAGTACATAGTATATGAGTGAGTTGCACTGAAAAACTTAGAATATAAGAAACGCACAGTGTAGTACATAGTATATGAGTGAGTTGCACTGAAAAACTTAGAATTTACTGAAAAACCCGCATTACACGAAATGCACAGTGTAGTACATAGTATATGAGTGAGTTGCACTGAAAAACTTAGAATATAAGAAACGCACAGTGTAGTACATAGTATATGAGTTAGTTGCACTGAAAAACTTAGAATATAAGAAACGCCAGTGTAGTACATAGTATATGAGTGAGTTGCACTGAAAAACTTAGAATATAAGAAACGCACAGTGTAGTACATAGTATATGAGTGAGTTGCACTGAAAAACTTAGAATATAAGAAACGCACAGTGTAGTACATAGTATATGAGTGAGTTGCACTCAAAAACTTAGAATATAAGAAACGCACAGTGTAGTACATAGTATATGAGTGAGTTGCACTGAAAAACTTAGAATATAAGAAACGCACAGTGTAGTACATAGTATATGAGTGAGTTGCACTCAAAAACTTAGAATATAAGAAACGCACAGTGTAGTACATAGTATATGAGTGAGTTGCACTGAAAAACTTAGAATATAAGAAACGCACAGTGTAGTACATAGTATATGAGTGAGTTGCACTGAAAAACTTAGAATATAAGAAACGCACAGTGTAGTACATAGTATATGAGTGAGTTGCACTGAAAAACTTAGAATATAAGAAACGCACAGTGTAGTACATAGTATATGAGTGAGTTGCACTGAAAAACTTAGAATATAAGAAACGCACAGTGTAGTACATAGTATATGAGTGAGTTGCACTGAAAAACTTAGAATTTATATAACGCACAGTGTAGTACATAGTATATGAGTGAGTTGCACTGAAAAACTTAGAATATAAGAAACGCACAGTGTAGTACATAGTATATGAGTGAGTTGCACTGAAAAACTTAGAATATAAGAAACGCACAGTGTAGTACATAGTATATGAGTGAGTTGCCTTGAAAAACTTAGAATATAAGAAACGCACAGTGTAGTACATAGTATATGAGTGAGTTGCACTGAAAAACTTAGAATATAAGAAACGCACAGTGTAGTACATAGTATATGAGTGAGTTGCACTGAAAAACTTAGAATATAAGAAACGCACAGTGTAGTACATAGTATATGAGTGAGTTGCACTGAAAAACTTAGAATATAAGAAACGCACAGTGTAGTACATAGTATATGAGTGAGTTGCACTGAAAAACTTAGAATATAAGACGCACAGTGTAATACATAGTATATGAGTGAGTTGCACTGAAAAACTTAGAATTTACTGAAAAACCCGCATTACACGAAATGCACAGTGTAGTACATAGTATATGAGTGAGTTGCACTGAAAAACTTAAAATATAAGAAACGCCAGTGTAGTACATAGTATATGAGTGAGTTGCACTGAAAATCTTAGAATATAAGAAACGCACAGTGTAGTACATAGTATATGAGTGATTTGCACTGAAAAACTTAGAATATAAGAAACGCCAGTGTAGTACATAGTATATGAGTGAGTTGCACTGAAAATCTTAGAATATAAGAAACGCACAGTGTAGTACATAGTATATGAGTGAGTTGCACTGAAAAACTTAGAATATAAGAAACGCACAGTGTAGTACATAGTATATGAGTGAGTTGCACTGAAAAACTTAGAATTTACTGAAAAACCCGCATTACACGAAATGCACAGTGTAGTACATAGTATATGAGTGAGTTGCACTGAAAAACTTAGAATATAAGAAACGCACAGTGTAGTACATAGTATATGAGTTAGTTGCACTGAAAAACTTAGAATATAAGAAACGCCAGTGTAGTACATAGTATATGAGTGAGTTGCACTGAAAAACTTAGAATATAAGAAACGCACAGTGTAGTACATAGTATATGAGTGAGTTGCACTGAAAAACTTAGAATATAAGAAACGCACAGTGTAGTACATAGTATATGAGTGAGTTGCACTGAAAAACTTAGAATATAAGAAACGCACAGTGTAGTACATAGTATATGAGTGAGTTGCACTGAAAAACTTAGAATATAAGAAACGCACAGTGTAGTACATAGTATATGAGTGAGTTGCACTGAAAAACTTAGAATATAAGAAACGCACAGTGTAGTACATAGTATATGAGTGAGTTGCACTGAAAAACTTAGAATATAAGAAACGCACAGTGTAGTACATAGTATATGAGTGAGTTGCACTGAAAAACTTAGAATATAAGAAACGCACAGTGTAGTACATAGTATATGAGTGAGTTGCACTGAAAAACTTAGAATATAAGAAACGCACAGTGTAGTACATAGTATATGAGTGAGTTGCACTGAAAAACTTAGAATATAAGAAACGCACAGTGTATTACATAGTATATGAGTGAGTTGCACTGAAAAACTTAGAATATAAGAAACGCACAGTGTAGTACATAGTATATGAGTGAGTTGCCTTGAAAAACTTAGAATATAAGAAACGCACAGTGTAGTACATAGTATATGAGTGAGTTGCACTGAAAAACTTAGAATATAAGAAACGCACAGTGTAGTACATAGTATATGAGTGAGTTGCACTGAAAAACTTAGAATATAAGAAACGCACAGTGTAGTACATAGTATATGAGTGAGTTGCACTGAAAAACTTAGAATATAAGAAACGCACAGTGTAGTACATAGTATATGAGTGAGTTGCACTGAAAAACTTAGAATATAAGAAACGCACAGTGTAGTACATAGTATATGAGTGAGTTGCACTGAAAAACTTAGAATTTACTGAAAAACCCGCATTACACGAAATGCACAGTGTAGTACATAGTATATGAGTGAGTTGCACTGAAAAACTTAGAATATAAGAAACGCACAGTGTAGTACATAGTATATGAGTGAGTTGCACTGAAAAACTTAGAATATAAGAAACGCACAGTGTAGTACATAGTATATGAGTGAGTTGCACTGAAAAACTTAGAATATAAGAAACGCACAGTGTATTACATAGTATATGAGTGAGTTGCACTGAAAAACTTAGAATATAAGAAACGCACAGTGTAGTACATAGTATATGAGTGAGTTGCCTTGAAAAACTTAGAATATAAGAAACGCACAGTGTAGTACATAGTATATGAGTGAGTTGCACTGAAAAACTTAGAATATAAGAAACGCACAGTGTAGTACATAGTATATGAGTGAGTTGCACTGAAAAACTTAGAATATAAGAAACGCACAGTGTAGTACATAGTATATGAGTGAGTTGCACTGAAAAACTTAGAATATAAGAAACGCACAGTGTAGTACATAGTATATGAGTGAGTTGCACTGAAATACTTAGAATATAAGAAACGCACAGTGTAGTACATAGTATATGAGTGAGTTGCACTGAAAAACTTAGAATTTACTGAAAAACCCGCATTACACGAAATGCACAGTGTAGTACATAGTATATGAGTGAGTTGCACTGAAAAACTTAGAATATAAGAAACGCCAGTGTAGTACATAGTATATGAGTGAGTTGCACTGAAAATCTTAGAATATAAGAAACGCACAGTGTAGTACATAGTATATGAGTGAGTTGCACTGAAAAACTTAGAATTTACTGAAAAACCCGCATTACACGAAATGCACAGTGTAGTACATAGTATATGAGTGAGTTGCACTGAAAAACTTAGAATATAAGAAACGCCAGTGTAGTACATAGTATATGAGTGAGTTGCACTGAAAATCTTAGAATATAAGAAACGCACAGTGTAGTACATAGTATATGAGTGAGTTGCACTGAAAAACTTAGAATATAAGAAACGCACAGTGTAGTACATAGTATATGAGTGAGTTGCACTGAAAAACTTAGAATTTACTGAAAAACCCGCATTACACGAAATGCACAGTGTAGTACATAGTATATGAGTGAGTTGCACTGAAAAACTTAGAATATAAGAAACGCACAGTGTAGTACATAGTATATGAGTTAGTTGCACTGAAAAACTTAGAATATAAGAAACGCCAGTGTAGTACATAGTATATGAGTGAGTTGCACTGAAAAACTTAGAATATAAGAAACGCACAGTGTAGTACATAGTATATGAGTGAGTTGCACTGAAAAACTTAGAATATAAGAAACGCACAGTGTAGTACATAGTATATGAGTGAGTTGCACTCAAAAACTTAGAATATAAGAAACGCACAGTGTAGTACATAGTATATGAGTGAGTTGCACTGAAAAACTTAGAATATAAGAAACGCACAGTGTAGTACATAGTATATGAGTGAGTTGCACTCAAAAACTTAGAATATAAGAAACGCACAGTGTAGTACATAGTATATGAGTGAGTTGCACTGAAAAACTTAGAATATAAGAAACGCACAGTGTAGTACATAGTATATGAGTGAGTTGCACTGAAAAACTTAGAATATAAGAAACGCACAGTGTAGTACATAGTATATGAGTGAGTTGCACTGAAAAACTTAGAATATAAGAAACGCACAGTGTAGTACATAGTATATGAGTGAGTTGCACTGAAAAACTTAGAATATAAGAAACGCACAGTGTAGTACATAGTATATGAGTGAGTTGCACTGAAAAACTTAGAATATAAGAAACGCACAGTGTAGTACATAGTATATGAGTGAGTTGCACTGAAAAACTTAGAATTTAAGAAGCAGACAGTGTAGTACATAGTATATGAGTGAGTTGCACTGAAAAACTTAGAATATAAGAAACGCACAGTGTAGTACATAGTATATGAGTGAGTTGCACTGAAAAACTTAGAATATAAGAAACGCACTGTGTAGTACATAGTATATGAGTGAGTAGCACTGAAAAACTTAGAATTTACTGAAAAACCCGCATTACACGAAATGCACAGTGTAGTACATAGTATATGAGTGAGTTGCACTGAAAAACTTAGAATATAAGAAACGCACAGTGTAGTACATAGTATATGAGTGAGTTGCACTGAAAAACTTAGAATATAAGAAACGCACAGTGTAGTACATAGTATATGAGTGAGTTGCACTGAAAAACTTAGAATATAAGAAACGAACAGTGTAGTACATAGTATATGAGTGAGTTGCACTGAAAAACTTAGAATATAAGAAACGCTCAGTGTAGTACATAGTATATGAGTGAGTTGCACTGAAAAACTTAGAATTTAAGAAACGCACAGTGTAGTACATAGTATATGAGTGAGTTGCACTGAAAAACTTAGAATATAAGAAACGCACAGTGTAGTACATAGTATATGAGTGAGTTGCACTGAAAAACTTAGAATATAAGAAACGCACAGTGTAGTACATAGTATATGAGTGAGTTGCACTGAAAAACTTAGAATATAAGAAACGCACAGTGTAGTACATAGTATATGAGTGAGTTGCACTGAAAAACTTAGAATTTATATAACGCACAGTGTAGTACATAGTATATGAGTGAGTTGCACTGAAAAACTTAGAATATAAGAAACGCACAGTGTAGTACATAGTATATGAGTGAGTTGCACTGAAAAACTTAGAATATAAGAAACGCACAGTGTAGTACATAGTATATGAGTGAGTTGCACTGAAAAACTTAGAATATAAGAAACGCACAGTGTAGTACATAGTATATGAGTGAGTTGCACTGAAAAACTTAGAATATAAGAAACGCACAGTGTAGTACATAGTATATGAGTGAGTTGCACTGAAAAACTTAGAATATAAGAAACGCACAGTGTAGTACATAGTATATGAGTGAGTTGCACTGAAAAACTTAGAATTTAAGAAGCAGACAGTGTAGTACATAGTATATGAGTGAGTTGCACTGAAAAACTTAGAATATAAGAAACGCACAGTGTAGTACATAGTATATGAGTGAGTTGCACTGAAAAACTTAGAATATAAGAAATGCACTGTGTAGTACATAGTATATGAGTGAGTAGCACTGAAAAACTTAGAATTTACTGAAAAACCCGCATTACACGAAATGCACAGTGTAGTACATAGTATATGAGTAAGTTGCACTGAAAAACTTAGAATATAAGAAACGCACAGTGTAGTACATAGTATATGAGTGAGTTGCACTGAAAAACTTAGAATATAAGAAACGAACAGTGTAGTACATAGTATATGAGTGAGTTGCACTGAAAAACTTAGAATATAAGAAACGCTCAGTGTAGTACATAGTATATGAGTGAGTTGCACTGAAAAACTTAGAATTTAAGAAACGCACAGTGTAGTACATAGTATATGAGTGAGTTGCACTGAAAAACTTAGAATATAAGAAACGCACAGTGTAGTACATAGTATATGAGTGAGTTGCACTGAAAAACTTAGAATATAAGAAACGCACAGTGTAGTACATAGTATATGAGTGAGTTGCACTGAAAAACTTAGAATATAAGAAACGCACAGTGTAGTACATAGTATATGAGTGAGTTGCACTGAAAAACTTAGAATATAAGAAACGCACAGTGTAGTACATAGTATATGAGTGAGTTGCACTGAAAAACTTAGAATATAAGAAACGCACAGTGTAGTACATAGTATATGAGTGAGTTGCACTGAAAAAGTTAGAATATAAGAAACGCACAGTGTAGTACATAGTATATGAGTGAGTTGCACTGAAAAACTTAGAATATAAGAAACGCACAGTGTAGTACATAGTATATGAGTGAGTTGCACTCAAAAACTTAGAATATAAGAAACGCACAGTGTAGTACATAGTATATGAGTGAGTTGCACTGAAAAACTTAGAATTTACTGAAAAACCCGCATTACACGAAATGCACAGTGTAGTACATAGTATATGAGTGAGTTGCACTGAAAAACTTAGAATATAAGAAACGCACAGTGTAGTACATAGTATATGAGTGAGTTGCACTCAAAAACTTAGAATATAAGAAACGCACAGTGTAGTACATAGTATATGAGTGAGTTGCACTGAAAAACTTAGAATATAAGAAACGAACAGTGTAGTACATAGTATATGAGTGAGTTGCACTGAAAAACTTAGAATATAAGAAACGCACAGTGTAGTACATAGTATATGAGTGAGTTGCACTGAAAAACTAGAATATAAGAAACGCACAGTGTAGTACATAGTATATGAGTGAGTTGCACTGAAAAACTTAGAATATAAGAAACGCACAGTGTAGTACATAGTATATGAGTGAGTTGCACTGAAAAACTTAGAATTTATATAACGCACAGTGTAGTACATAGTATATGAGTGAGTTGCACTGAAAAACTTAGAATATAAGAAACGCACAGTGTAGTACATAGTATATGAGTGAGTTGCACTGAAAAACTTAGAATATAAGAAACGCACAGTGTAGTACATAGTATATGAGTGAGTTGCACTGAAAAACTTAGAATATAAGAAACGCACAGTGTAGTACATAGTATATGAGTGAGTTGCACTGAAAAACTTAGAATATAAGAAACGCACAGTGTAGTACATAGTATATGAGTGAGTTGCACTGAAAAACTTAGAATATAAGAAACGCACAATGTAGTACATAGTATATGAGTGAGTTGAACTGAAAAACTTAGAATATAAGAAACGCACAGTGTAGTACATAGTATATGAGTGAGTTGCACTGAAAAACTTAGAATATAAGAAACGCACAGTGTAGTACATAGTATATGAGTGAGTTGCACTGAAAAACTTAGAATTTACTGAAAAACCCGCATTACACGAAATGCACAGTGTAGTACATAGTATATGAGTGAGTTGCACTGAAAAACTTAGAATATAAGAAACGCCAGTGTAGTACATAGTATATGAGTGAGTTGCACTGAAAATCTTAGAATATAAGAAACGCACAGTGTAGTACATAGTATATGAGTGAGTTGCACTGAAAAACTTAGAATATAAGAAACGCACAGTGTAGTACATAGTATATGAGTGAGTTGCACTGAAAAACTTAGAATATAAGAAACGCACAGTGTAGTACATAGTATATGAGTGAGTTGCACTGAAAAACTTAGAATATAAGAAACGCACAGTGTAGTACATAGTATATGAGTGAGTTGCACTGAAAAACGTAGAATATAAGAAACGCACAGTGTAGTACATAGTATATGAGTGAGTTGCACTCAAAAACTTAGAATATAAGAAACGCACAGTGTAGTACATAGTATATGAGTGAATTGCACTGAAAAACTTAGAATATAAGAAACGCACAGTGTAGGACATAGTATATGAGTGAGTTGCCTTGAAAAACTTAGAATATAAGAAACGCACAGTGTAGTACATAGTATATGAGTGAGTTGCACTGAAAAACTTAGAATATAAGAAACGCACAGTGTAGTACATAGTATATGAGTGAGTTGCACTGAAAAACTTAGAATATAAGAAACGCACAGTGTAGTACATAGTATATGAGTGAGTTGCACTGAAAAAGTTAGAATATAAGAAACGCACAGTGTAGTACATAGTATATGAGTGAGTTGCACTGAAAAACTTAGAATTTAAGAAGCAGACAGTGTAGTACATAGTATATGAGTGAGTTGCACTGAAAAACTTAGAATATAAGAAACGCACAGTGTAGTACATAGTATATGAGTGAGTTGCACTGAAAAACTTAGAATATAAGAAACGCACTGTGTAGTACATAGTATATGAGTGAGTAGCACTGAAAAACTTAGAATTTACTGAAAAACCCGCATTACACGAAATGCACAGTGTAGTACATAGTATATGAGTGAGTTGCACTGAAAAACTTAGAATATAAGAAACGCACAGTGTAGTACATAGTATATGAGTGAGTTGCACTGAAAAACTTAGAATATAAGAAACGCACAGTGTAGTACATAGTATATGAGTGAGTTGCACTGAAAAACTTAGAATATAAGAAACGCTCAGTGTAGTACATAGTATATGAGTGAGTTGCACTGAAAAACTTAGAATTTAAGAAACGCACAGTGTAGTACATAGTATATGAGTGAGTTGCACTGAAAAACTTAGAATATAAGAAACGCACAGTGTAGTACATAGTATATGAGTGAGTTGCACTGAAAAACTTAGAATATAAGAAACGCACAGTGTAGTACATAGTATATGAGTGAGTTGCACTGAAAAACTTAGAATATAAGAAACGCACAGTGTAGTACATAGTATATGAGTGAGTTGCACTGAAAAACTTAGAATATAAGAAACGCACAGTGTAGTACATAGTATATGAGTGAGTTGCACTGAAAAACTTAGAATATAAGAAACGCACAGTGTAGTACATAGTATATGAGTGAGTTGCACTCAAAAACTTAGAATATAAGAAACGCACAGTGTAGTACATAGTATATGAGTGAGTTGCACTGAAAAACTTAGAATATAAGAAACGCACAGTGTAGTACATAGTATATGAGTGAGTTGCACTCAAAAACTTAGAATATAAGAAACGCACAGTGTAGTACATAGTATATGAGTGAGTTGCACTGAAAAACTTAGAATTTACTGAAAAACCCGTATTACACGAAATGCACTGTGTAGTACATAGTATATGAGTGAGTTGCACTGAAAAACTTAGAATATAAGAAACGCACAATGTAGTACATAGTATATGAGTGAGTTGCACTGAAAAACTTAGAATATAAGAAACGCACAGTGTAGTACATAGTATATGAGTGAGTTGCACTGAATAACTTAGAATATAAGAAACGCACAGTGTAGTACATAGTATATGAGTGAGTTGCACTCAAAAACTTAGAATATAAGAAACGCACAGTGTAGTACATAGTATATGAGTGAGTTGCACTCAAAAACTTAGAATATAAGAAACGCACAGTGTAGTACATAGTATATGAGTGAGTTGCACTGAAAAACTTAGAATATAAGAAACGCACAGTGTAGTACATAGTATATGAGTGAGTTGCACTGAAAAACTTAGAATTTACTGAAAAACCCGCATTACACGAAATGCACAGTGTAGTACATAGTATATGAGTGAGTTGCACTGAAAAACTTAGAATATAAGAAACGCACAGTGTAGTACATAGTATATGAGTTAGTTGCACTGAAAAACTTAGAATATAAGAAACGCCAGTGTAGTACATAGTATATGAGTGAGTTGCACTGAAAAACTTAGAATATAAGAAACGCACAGTGTAGTACATAGTATATGAGTGAGTTGCACTCAAAAACTTAGAATATAAGAAACGCACAGTGTAGTACATAGTATATGAGTGAGTTGCACTGAAAAACTTAGAATATAAGAAACGCACAGTGTAGTACATAGTATATGAGTGAGTTGCACTGAAAAACTTAGAATATAAGAAACGCACAGTGTAGTACATAGTATATGAGTGAGTTGCACTCAAAAACTTAGAATATAAGAAACGCACAGTGTAGTACATAGTATATGAGTGAGTTGCACTGAAAAACTTAGAATATAAGAAACGCACAGTGTAGTACATAGTATATGAGTGAGTTGCACTGAAAAACTTAGAATATAAGAAACGCACAGTGTAGTACATAGTATATGAGTGAGTTGCACTGAAAAACTTAGAATATAAGAAACGCACAGTGTAGTACATAGTATATGAGTGAGTTGCACTGAAAAACTTAGAATATAAGAAACGCACAGTGTAGTACATAGTATATGAGTGAGTTGCACTGAAAAACTTAGAATATAAGAAACGCACAGTGTAGTACATAGTATATGAGTGAGTTGCACTGAAAAACTTAGAATATAAGAAACGCACAGTGTAGTACATAGTATATGAGTGAGATGCACTGAAAAACTTAGAATATAAGAAACGCACAGTGTAGTACATAGTATATGAGTGAGTTGCACTGAAAAACTTAGAATATAAGAAACGCACAGTGTAGTACATAGTATATGAGTGAGTTGCACTGAAAAACTTAGAATTTAAGAAGCAGACAGTGTAGTACATAGTATATGAGTGAGTTGCACTGAAAAACTTAGAATATAAGAAACGCACAGTGTAGTACATAGTATATGAGTGAGTTGCACTGAAAAACTTAGAATATAAGAAACGCACTGTGTAGTACATAGTATATGAGTGAGTAGCACTGAAAAACTTAGAATATAAGAAACGCACAGTGTAGTACATAGTATATGAGTGAGTTGCACTCAAAAACTTAGAATATAAGAAACGCACAGTGTAGTACATAGTATATGAGTGAGTTGCACTGAAAAACTTAGAATATAAGAAACGCACAGTGTAGTACATAGTATATGAGTGAGTTGCACTGAAAAACTTAGAATTTACTGAAAAACCCGCATTACACGAAATGCACAGTGTAGTACATAGTATATGAGTGAGTTGCACTGAAAAACTTAGAATATAAGAAACGCACAGTGTAGTACATAGTATATGAGTTAGTTGCACTGAAAAACTTAGAATATAAGAAACGCCAGTGTAGTACATAGTATATGAGTGAGTTGCACTGAAAAACTTAGAATATAAGAAACGCACAGTGTAGTACATAGTATATGAGTGAGTTGCACTCAAAAACTTAGAATATAAGAAACGCACAGTGTAGTACATAGTATATGAGTGAGTTGCACTGAAAAACTTAGAATATAAGAAACGCACAGTGTAGTACATAGTATATGAGTGAGTTGCACTGAAAAACTTAGAATATAAGAAACGCACAGTGTAGTACATAGTATATGAGTGAGTTGCACTCAAAAAATTAGAATATAAGAAACGCACAGTGTAGTACATAGTATATGAGTGAGTTGCACTGAAAAACTTAGAATATAAGAAACGCACAGTGTAGTACATAGTATATGAGTGAGTTGCACTGAAAAACTTAGAATATAAGAAACGCACAGTGTAGTACATAGTATATGAGTGAGTTGCACTGAAAAACTTAGAATATAAGAAACGCACAGTGTAGTACATAGTATATGAGTGAGTTGCACTGAAAAACTTAGAATATAAGAAACGCACAGTGTAGTACATAGTATATGAGTGAGTTGCACTGAAAAACTTAGAATATAAGAAACGCACAGTGTAGTACATAGTATATGAGTGAGTTGCACTGAAAAACTTAGAATATAAGAAACGCACAGTGTAGTACATAGTATATGAGTGAGATGCACTGAAAAACTTAGAATATAAGAAACGCACAGTGTAGTACATAGTATATGAGTGAGTTGCACTGAAAAACTTAGAATATAAGAAACGCACAGTGTAGTACATAGTATATGAGTGAGTTGCACTGAAAAACTTAGAATTTAAGAAGCAGACAGTGTAGTACATAGTATATGAGTGAGTTGCACTGAAAAACTTAGAATATAAGAAACGCACAGTGTAGTACATAGTATATGAGTGAGTTGCACTGAAAAACTTAGAATATAAGAAACGCACTGTGTAGTACATAGTATATGAGTGAGTAGCACTGAAAAACTTAGAATTTACTGAAAAACCCGCATTACACGAAATGCACAGTGTAGTACATAGTATATGAGTGAGTTGCACTGAAAAACTTAGAATATAAGAAACGCACAGTGTAGTACATAGTATATGAGTGAGTTGCACTGAAAAACTTAGAATATAAGAAACGCACAGTGTAGTACATAGTATATGAGTGAGTTGCACTGAAAAACTTAGAATATAAGAAACGCTCAGTGTAGTACATAGTATATGAGTGAGTTGCACTGAAAAACTTAGAATTTAAGAAACGCACAGTGTAGTACATAGTATATGAGTGAGTTGCACTGAAAAACTTAGAATATAAGAAACGCACAGTGTAGTACATAGTATATGAGTGAGTTGCACTGAAAAACTTAGAATATAAGAAACGCACAGTGTAGTACATAGTATATGAGTGAGTTGCACTGAAAAACTTAGAATATAAGAAACGCACAGTGTAGTACATAGTATATGAGTGAGTTGCACTGAAAAACTTAGAATATAAGAAACGCACAGTGTAGTACATAGTATATGAGTGAGTTGCACTGAAAAACTTAGAATATAAGAAACGCACAGTGTAGTACATAGTATATGAGTGAGTTGCACTCAAAAACTTAGAATATAAGAAACGCACAGTGTAGTACATAGTATATGAGTGAGTTGCACTGAAAAACTTAGAATATAAGAAACGCACAGTGTAGTACATAGTATATGAGTGAGTTGCACTCAAAAACTTAGAATATAAGAAACGCACAGTGTAGTACATAGTATATGAGTGAGTTGCACTGAAAAACTTAGAATTTACTGAAAAACCCGTATTACACGAAATGCACTGTGTAGTACATAGTATATGAGTGAGTTGCACTGAAAAACTTAGAATATAAGAAACGCACAATGTAGTACATAGTATATGAGTGAGTTGCACTGAAAAACTTAGAATATAAGAAACGCACAGTGTAGTACATAGTATATGAGTGAGTTGCACTGAAAAACTTAGAATATAAGAAACGCACAGTGTAGTACATAGTATATGAGTGAGTTGCACTCAAAAACTTAGAATATAAGAAACGCACAGTGTAGTACATAGTATATGAGTGAGTTGCACTCAAAAACTTAGAATATAAGAAACGCACAGTGTAGTACATAGTATATGAGTGAGTTGCACTGAAAAACTTAGAATATAAGAAACGCACAGTGTAGTACATAGTATATGAGTGAGTTGCACTGAAAAACTTAGAATTTACTGAAAAACCCGCATTACACGAAATGCACAGTGTAGTACATAGTATATGAGTGAGTTGCACTGAAAAACTTAGAATATAAGAAACGCACAGTGTAGTACATAGTATATGAGTTAGTTGCACTGAAAAACTTATAATATAAGAAACGCACAGTGTAGTACATAGTATATGAGTGAGTTGCACTCAAAAACTTAGAATATAAGAAACGCACAGTGTAGTACATAGTATATGAGTGAGTTGCACTGAAAAACTTAGAATATAAGAAACGCACAGTGTAGTACATAGTATATGAGTGAGTTGCACTGAAAAACTTAGAATTTACTGAAAAACCCGCATTACACGAAATGCACAGTGTAGTACATAGTATATGAGTGAGTTGCACTGAAAAACTTAGAATATAAGAAACGCACAGTGTAGTACATAGTATATGAGTTAGTTGCACTGAAAAACTTAGAATATAAGAAACGCCAGTGTAGTACATAGTATATGAGTGAGTTGCACTGAAAAACTTAGAATATAAGAAACGCACAGTGTAGTACATAGTATATGAGTGAGTTGCACTCAAAAACTTAGAATATAAGAAACGCACAGTGTAGTACATAGTATATGAGTGAGTTGCACTGAAAAACTTAGAATATAAGAAACGCACAGTGTAGTACATAGTATATGAGTGAGTTGCACTGAAAAACTTAGAATATAAGAAACGCACAGTGTAGTACATAGTATATGAGTGAGTTGCACTCAAAAACTTAGAATATAAGAAACGCACAGTGTAGTACATAGTATATGAGTGAGTTGCACTGAAAAACTTAGAATATAAGAAACGCACAGTGTAGTACATAGTATATGAGTGAGTTGCACTGAAAAACTTAGAATATAAGAAACGCACAGTGTAGTACATAGTATATGAGTGAGTTGCACTGAAAAACTTAGAATATAAGAAACGCACAGTGTAGTACATAGTATATGAGTGAGTTGCACTGAAAAACTTAGAATATAAGAAACGCACAGTGTAGTACATAGTATATGAGTGAGTTGCACTGAAAAACTTAGAATATAAGAAACGCACAGTGTAGTACATAGTATATGAGTGAGTTGCACTGAAAAACTTAGAATATAAGAAACGCACAGTGTAGTACATAGTATATGAGTGAGATGCACTGAAAAACTTAGAATATAAGAAACGCACAGTGTAGTACATAGTATATGAGTGAGTTGCACTGAAAAACTTAGAATATAAGAAACGCACAGTGTAGTACATAGTATATGAGTGAGTTGCACTGAAAAACTTAGAATTTAAGAAGCAGACAGTGTAGTACATAGTATATGAGTGAGTTGCACTGAAAAACTTAGAATATAAGAAACGCACAGTGTAGTACATAGTATATGAGTGAGTTGCACTGAAAAACTTAGAATATAAGAAACGCACTGTGTAGTACATAGTATATGAGTGAGTAGCACTGAAAAACTTAGAATATAAGAAACGCACAGTGTAGTACATAGTATATGAGTGAGTTGCACTCAAAAACTTAGAATATAAGAAACGCACAGTGTAGTACATAGTATATGAGTGAGTTGCACTGAAAAACTTAGAATATAAGAAACGCACAGTGTAGTACATAGTATATGAGTGAGTTGCACTGAAAAACTTAGAATTTACTGAAAAACCCGCATTACACGAAATGCACAGTGTAGTACATAGTATATGAGTGAGTTGCACTGAAAAACTTAGAATATAAGAAACGCACAGTGTAGTACATAGTATATGAGTTAGTTGCACTGAAAAACTTAGAATATAAGAAACGCCAGTGTAGTACATAGTATATGAGTGAGTTGCACTGAAAAACTTAGAATATAAGAAACGCACAGTGTAGTACATAGTATATGAGTGAGTTGCACTCAAAAACTTAGAATATAAGAAACGCACAGTGTAGTACATAGTATATGAGTGAGTTGCACTGAAAAACTTAGAATATAAGAAACGCACAGTGTAGTACATAGTATATGAGTGAGTTGCACTGAAAAACTTAGAATATAAGAAACGCACAGTGTAGTACATAGTATATGAGTGAGTTGCACTCAAAAAATTAGAATATAAGAAACGCACAGTGTAGTACATAGTATATGAGTGAGTTGCACTGAAAAACTTAGAATATAAGAAACGCACAGTGTAGTACATAGTATATGAGTGAGTTGCACTGAAAAACTTAGAATATAAGAAACGCACAGTGTAGTACATAGTATATGAGTGAGTTGCACTGAAAAACTTAGAATATAAGAAACGCACAGTGTAGTACATAGTATATGAGTGAGTTGCACTGAAAAACTTAGAATATAAGAAACGCACAGTGTAGTACATAGTATATGAGTGAGTTGCACTGAAAAACTTAGAATATAAGAAACGCACAGTGTAGTACATAGTATATGAGTGAGTTGCACTGAAAAACTTAGAATATAAGAAACGCACAGTGTAGTACATAGTATATGAGTGAGATGCACTGAAAAACTTAGAATATAAGAAACGCACAGTGTAGTACATAGTATATGAGTGAGTTGCACTGAAAAACTTAGAATATAAGAAACGCACAGTGTAGTACATAGTATATGAGTGAGTTGCACTGAAAAACTTAGAATTTAAGAAGCAGACAGTGTAGTACATAGTATATGAGTGAGTTGCACTGAAAAACTTAGAATATAAGAAACGCACAGTGTAGTACATAGTATATGAGTGAGTTGCACTGAAAAACTTAGAATATAAGAAACGCACTGTGTAGTACATAGTATATGAGTGAGTAGCACTGAAAAACTTAGAATTTACTGAAAAACCCGCATTACACGAAATGCACAGTGTAGTACATAGTATATGAGTGAGTTGCACTGAAAAACTTAGAATATAAGAAACGCACAGTGTAGTACATAGTATATGAGTGAGTTGCACTGAAAAACTTAGAATATAAGAAACGCACAGTGTAGTACATAGTATATGAGTGAGTTGCACTGAAAAACTTAGAATATAAGAAACGCTCAGTGTAGTACATAGTATATGAGTGAGTTGCACTGAAAAACTTAGAATTTAAGAAACGCACAGTGTAGTACATAGTATATGAGTGAGTTGCACTGAAAAACTTAGAATATAAGAAACGCACAGTGTAGTACATAGTATATGAGTGAGTTGCACTGAAAAACTTAGAATATAAGAAACGCACAGTGTAGTACATAGTATATGAGTGAGTTGCACTGAAAAACTTAGAATATAAGAAACGCACAGTGTAGTACATAGTATATGAGTGAGTTGCACTGAAAAACTTAGAATATAAGAAACGCACAGTGTAGTACATAGTATATGAGTGAGTTGCACTGAAAAACTTAGAATATAAGAAACGCACAGTGTAGTACATAGTATATGAGTGAGTTGCACTCAAAAACTTAGAATATAAGAAACGCACAGTGTAGTACATAGTATATGAGTGAGTTGCACTGAAAAACTTAGAATATAAGAAACGCACAGTGTAGTACATAGTATATGAGTGAGTTGCACTCAAAAACTTAGAATATAAGAAACGCACAGTGTAGTACATAGTATATGAGTGAGTTGCACTGAAAAACTTAGAATTTACTGAAAAACCCGTATTACACGAAATGCACTGTGTAGTACATAGTATATGAGTGAGTTGCACTGAAAAACTTAGAATATAAGAAACGCACAATGTAGTACATAGTATATGAGTGAGTTGCACTGAAAAACTTAGAATATAAGAAACGCACAGTGTAGTACATAGTATATGAGTGAGTTGCACTGAAAAACTTAGAATATAAGAAACGCACAGTGTAGTACATAGTATATGAGTGAGTTGCACTCAAAAACTTAGAATATAAGAAACGCACAGTGTAGTACATAGTATATGAGTGAGTTGCACTCAAAAACTTAGAATATAAGAAACGCACAGTGTAGTACATAGTATATGAGTGAGTTGCACTGAAAAACTTAGAATATAAGAAACGCACAGTGTAGTACATAGTATATGAGTGAGTTGCACTGAAAAACTTAGAATTTACTGAAAAACCCGCATTACACGAAATGCACAGTGTAGTACATAGTATATGAGTGAGTTGCACTGAAAAACTTAGAATATAAGAAACGCACAGTGTAGTACATAGTATATGAGTTAGTTGCACTGAAAAACTTATAATATAAGAAACGCCAGTGTAGTACATAGTATATGAGTGAGTTGCACTGAAAAACTTAGAATATAAGAAACGCACAGTGTAGTACATAGTATATGAGTGAGTTGCACTCAAAAACTTAGAATATAAGAAACGCACAGTGTAGTACATAGTATATGAGTGAGTTGCACTGAAAAACTTAGAATATAAGAAACGCACAGTGTAGTACATAGTATATGAGTGAGTTGCACTGAAAAACTTAGAATATAAGAAACGCACAGTGTAGTACATAGTATATGAGTGAGTTGCACTCAAAAACTTAGAATATAAGAAACGCACAGTGTAGTACATAGTATATGAGTGAGTTGCACTGAAAAACTTAGAATATAAGAAACGCACAGTGTAGTACATAGTATATGAGTGAGTTGCACTGAAAAACTTAGAATATAAGAAACGCACAGTGTAGTACATAGTATATGAGTGAGTTGCACTGAAAAACTTAGAATATAAGAAACGCACAGTGTAGTACATAGTATATGAGTGAGTTGCACTGAAAAACTTAGAATATAAGAAACGCACAGTGTAGTACATAGTATATGAGTGAGTTGCACTGAAAAACTTAGAATATAAGAAACGCACAGTGTAGTACATAGTATATGAGTGAGTTGCACTGAAAAACTTAGAATATAAGAAACGCACAGTGTAGTACATAGTATATGAGTGAGATGCACTGAAAAACTTAGAATATAAGAAACGCACAGTGTAGTACATAGTATATGAGTGAGTTGCACTGAAAAACTTAGAATATAAGAAACGCACAGTGTAGTACATAGTATATGAGTGAGTTGCACTGAAAAACTTAGAATTTAAGAAGCAGACAGTGTAGTACATAGTATATGAGTAAGTTGCACTGAAAAACTTAGAATATAAGAAACGCACAGTGTAGTACATAGTATATGAGTGAGTTGCACTGAAAAACTTAGAATATAAGAAACGCACTGTGTAGTACATAGTATATGAGTGAGTAGCACTGAAAAACTTAGAATTTACTGAAAAACCCGCATTACACGAAATGCACAGTGTAGTACATAGTATATGAGTGAGTTGCACTGAAAAACTTAGAATATAAGAAACGCACAATGTAGTACATAGTATATGAGTGAGTTGCACTGAAAAACTTAGAATATAAGAAACGCACAGTGTAGTACATAGTATATGAGTGAGTTGCACTGAATAACTTAGAATATAAGAAACGCACAGTGTAGTACATAGTATATGAGTGAGTTGCACTCAAAAACTTAGAATATAAGAAACGCACAGTGTAGTACATAGTATATGAGTGAGTTGCACTCAAAAACTTAGAATATAAGAAACGCACAGTGTAGTACATAGTATATGAGTGAGTTGCACTGAAAAACTTAGAATATAAGAAACGCACAGTGTAGTACATAGTATATGAGTGAGTTGCACTGAAAAACTTAGAATTTACTGAAAAACCCGCATTACACGAAATGCACAGTGTAGTACATAGTATATGAGTGAGTTGCACTGAAAAACTTAGAATATAAGAAACGCACAGTGTAGTACATAGTATATGAGTTAGTTGCACTGAAAAACTTAGAATATAAGAAACGCCAGTGTAGTACATAGTATATGAGTGAGTTGCACTGAAAAACTTAGAATATAAGAAACGCACAGTGTAGTACATAGTATATGAGTGAGTTGCACTCAAAAACTTAGAATATAAGAAACGCACAGTGTAGTACATAGTATATGAGTGAGTTGCACTGAAAAACTTAGAATATAAGAAACGCACAGTGTAGTACATAGTATATGAGTGAGTTGCACTGAAAAACTTAGAATATAAGAAACGCACAGTGTAGTACATAGTATATGAGTGAGTTGCACTCAAAAACTTAGAATATAAGAAACGCACAGTGTAGTACATAGTATATGAGTGAGTTGCACTGAAAAACTTAGAATATAAGAAACGCACAGTGTAGTACATAGTATATGAGTGAGTTGCACTGAAAAACTTAGAATATAAGAAACGCACAGTGTAGTACATAGTATATGAGTGAGTTGCACTGAAAAACTTAGAATATAAGAAACGCACAGTGTAGTACATAGTATATGAGTGAGTTGCACTGAAAAACTTAGAATATAAGAAACGCACAGTGTAGTACATAGTATATGAGTGAGTTGCACTGAAAAACTTAGAATATAAGAAACGCACAGTGTAGTACATAGTATATGAGTGAGTTGCACTGAAAAACTTAGAATATAAGAAACGCACAGTGTAGTACATAGTATATGAGTGAGATGCACTGAAAAACTTAGAATATAAGAAACGCACAGTGTAGTACATAGTATATGAGTGAGTTGCACTGAAAAACTTAGAATATAAGAAACGCACAGTGTAGTACATAGTATATGAGTGAGTTGCACTGAAAAACTTAGAATTTAAGAAGCAGACAGTGTAGTACATAGTATATGAGTGAGTTGCACTGAAAAACTTAGAATATAAGAAACGCACAGTGTAGTACATAGTATATGAGTGAGTTGCACTGAAAAACTTAGAATATAAGAAACGCACTGTGTAGTACATAGTATATGAGTGAGTAGCACTGAAAAACTTAGAATTTACTGAAAAACCCGCATTACACGAAATGCACAGTGTAGTACATAGTATATGAGTGAGTTGCACTGAAAAACTTAGAATATAAGAAACGCACAGTGTAGTACATAGTATATGAGTGAGTTGCACTGAAAAACTTAGAATATAAGAAACGCACAGTGTAGTACATAGTATATGAGTGAGTTGCACTGAAAAACTTAGAATATAAGAAACGCTCAGTGTAGTACATAGTATATGAGTGAGTTGCACTGAAAAACTTAGAATTTAAGAAACGCACAGTGTAGTACATAGTATATGAGTGAGTTGCACTGAAAAACTTAGAATATAAGAAACGCACAGTGTAGTACATAGTATATGAGTGAGTTGCACTGAAAAACTTAGAATATAAGAAACGCACAGTGTAGTACATAGTATATGAGTGAGTTGCACTGAAAAACTTAGAATATAAGAAACGCACAGTGTAGTACATAGTATATGAGTGAGTTGCACTGAAAAACTTAGAATATAAGAAACGCACAGTGTAGTACATAGTATATGAGTGAGTTGCACTGAAAAACTTAGAATATAAGAAACGCACAGTGTAGTACATAGTATATGAGTGAGTTGCACTCAAAAACTTAGAATATAAGAAACGCACAGTGTAGTACATAGTATATGAGTGAGTTGCACTGAAAAACTTAGAATATAAGAAACGCACAGTGTAGTACATAGTATATGAGTGAGTTGCACTCAAAAACTTAGAATATAAGAAACGCACAGTGTAGTACATAGTATATGAGTGAGTTGCACTGAAAAACTTAGAATTTACTGAAAAACCCGTATTACACGAAATGCACTGTGTAGTACATAGTATATGAGTGAGTTGCACTGAAAAACTTAGAATATAAGAAACGCACAATGTAGTACATAGTATATGAGTGAGTTGCACTGAAAAACTTAGAATATAAGAAACGCACAGTGTAGTACATAGTATATGAGTGAGTTGCACTGAAAAACTTAGAATATAAGAAACGCACAGTGTAGTACATAGTATATGAGTGAGTTGCACTCAAAAACTTAGAATATAAGAAACGCACAGTGTAGTACATAGTATATGAGTGAGTTGCACTCAAAAACTTAGAATATAAGAAACGCACAGTGTAGTACATAGTATATGAGTGAGTTGCACTGAAAAACTTAGAATATAAGAAACGCACAGTGTAGTACATAGTATATGAGTGAGTTGCACTGAAAAACTTAGAATTTACTGAAAAACCCGCATTACACGAAATGCACAGTGTAGTACATAGTATATGAGTGAGTTGCACTGAAAAACTTAGAATATAAGAAACGCACAGTGTAGTACATAGTATATGAGTTAGTTGCACTGAAAAACTTATAATATAAGAAACGCCAGTGTAGTACATAGTATATGAGTGAGTTGCACTGAAAAACTTAGAATATAAGAAACGCACAGTGTAGTACATAGTATATGAGTGAGTTGCACTGAAAAACTTAGAATATAAGAAACGCACAGTGTAGTACATAGTATATGAGTGAGTTGCACTGAAAAACTTAGAATATAAGAAACGCACAGTGTAGTACATAGTATATGAGTGAGTTGCACTGAAAAACTTAGAATATAAGAAACGCACAGTGTAGTACATAGTATATGAGTGAGTTGCACTCAAAAACTTAGAATATAAGAAACGCACAGTGTAGTACATAGTATATGAGTGAGTTGCACTGAAAAACTTAGAATATAAGAAACGCACAGTGTAGTACATAGTATATGAGTGAGTTGCACTGAAAAACTTAGAATATAAGAAACGCACAGTGTAGTACATAGTATATGAGTGAGTTGCACTGAAAAACTTAGAATATAAGAAACGCACAGTGTAGTACATAGTATATGAGTGAGTTGCACTGAAAAACTTAGAATATAAGAAACGCACAGTGTAGTACATAGTATATGAGTGAGTTGCACTGAAAAACTTAGAATATAAGAAACGCACAGTGTAGTACATAGTATATGAGTGAGTTGCACTGAAAAACTTAGAATATAAGAAACGCACAGTGTAGTACATAGTATATGAGTGAGATGCACTGAAAAACTTAGAATATAAGAAACGCACAGTGTAGTACATAGTATATGAGTGAGTTGCACTGAAAAACTTAGAATATAAGAAACGCACAGTGTAGTACATAGTATATGAGTGAGTTGCACTGAAAAACTTAGAATTTAAGAAGCAGACAGTGTAGTACATAGTATATGAGTAAGTTGCACTGAAAAACTTAGAATATAAGAAACGCACAGTGTAGTACATAGTATATGAGTGAGTTGCACTGAAAAACTTAGAATATAAGAAACGCACTGTGTAGTACATAGTATATGAGTGAGTAGCACTGAAAAACTTAGAATTTACTGAAAAACCCGCATTACACGAAATGCACAGTGTAGTACATAGTATATGAGTGAGTTGCACTGAAAAACTTAGAATATAAGAAACGCACAGTGTAGTACATAGTATATGAGTGAGTTGCACTGAAAAACTTAGAATATAAGAAACGCACAGTGTAGTACATAGTATATGAGTGAGTTGCACTGAAAAACTTAGAATATAAGAAACGCACAGTGTAGTACATAGTATATGAGTGAGTTGCACTGAAAAACTTAGTATATAAGAAACGTACAATGTAGTACATAGTATATGAGTGAGTTGCACTGAAAAACTTAGAATATAAGAAACGCACAGTGTAGTACATAGTATATGAGTGAGTTGCACTGAAAAACTTAGAATATAAGAAACGCACAGTGTAGTACATAGTATATGAGTGAGTTGCACTCAAAAACTTAGAATATAAGAAACGCACAGTGTAGTACATAGTATATGAGTGAGTTGCACTCAAAAACTTAGAATATAAGAAACGCACAGTGTAGTACATAGTATATGAGTGAGTTGCACTGAAAAACTTAGAATATAAGAAACGCACAGTGTAGTACATAGTATATGAGTGAGTTGCACTGAAAAACTTAGAATTTACTGAAAAACCCGCATTACACGAAATGCACAGTGTAGTACATAGTATATGAGTGAGTTGCACTGAAAAACTTAGAATATAAGAAACGCACAGTGTAGTACATAGTATATGAGTTAGTTGCACTGAAAAACTTAGAATATAAGAAACGCCAGTGTAGTACATAGTATATGAGTGAGTTGCACTGAAAAACTTAGAATATAAGAAACGCACAGTGTAGTACATAGTATATGAGTGAGTTGCACTCAAAAACTTAGAATATAAGAAACGCACAGTGTAGTACATAGTATATGAGTGAGTTGCACTGAAAAACTTAGAATATAAGAAACGCACAGTGTAGTACATAGTATATGAGTGAGTTGCACTGAAAAACTTAGAATATAAGAAACGCACAGTGTAGTACATAGTATATGAGTGAGTTGCACTCAAAAACTTAGAATATAAGAAACGCACAGTGTAGTACATAGTATATGAGTGAGTTGCACTGAAAAACTTAGAATATAAGAAACGCACAGTGTAGTACATAGTATATGAGTGAGTTGCACTGAAAAACTTAGAATATAAGAAACGCACAGTGTAGTACATAGTATATGAGTGAGTTGCACTGAAAAACTTAGAATATAAGAAACGCACAGTGTAGTACATAGTATATGAGTGAGTTGCACTGAAAAACTTTGAATATAAGAAACGCACAGTGTAGTACATAGTATATGAGTGAGTTGCACTGAAAAACTTAGAATATAAGAAACGCACAGTGTAGTACATAGTATATGAGTGAGTTGCACTGAAAAACTTAGAATATAAGAAACGCACAGTGTAGTACATAGTATATGAGTGAGATGCACTGAAAAACTTAGAATATAAGAAACGCACAGTGTAGTACATAGTATATGAGTGAGTTGCACTGAAAAACTTAGAATATAAGAAACGCACAGTGTAGTACATAGTATATGAGTGAGTTGCACTGAAAAACTTAGAATTTAAGAAGCAGACAGTGTAGTACATAGTATATGAGTAAGTTGCACTGAAAAACTTAGAATATAAGAAACGCACAGTGTAGTACATAGTATATGAGTGAGTTGCACTGAAAAACTTAGAATATAAGAAACGCACTGTGTAGTACATAGTATATGAGTGAGTAGCACTGAAAAACTTAGAATTTACTGAAAAACCCGCATTACACGAAATGCACAGTGTAGTACATAGTATATGAGTGAGTTGCACTGAAAAACTTAGAATATAAGAAACGCACAGTGTAGTACATAGTATATGAGTGAGTTGCACTGAAAAACTTAGAATATAAGAAACGCACAGTGTAGTACATAGTATATGAGTGAGTTGCACTGAAAAACTTAGAATATAAGAAACGCACAGTGTAGTACATAGTATATGAGTGAGTTGCACTGAAAAACTTAGAATATAAGAAACGCTCAGTGTAGTACATAGTATATGAGTGAGTTGCACTGAAAAACTTAGAATTTAAGAAACGCACAGTGTAGTACATAGTATATGAGTGAGTTGCACTGAAAAACTTAGAATATAAGAAACGCACAGTGTAGTACATAGTATATGAGTGAGTTGCACTGAAAAACTTAGAATATAAGAAACGCACAGTGTAGTACATAGTATATGAGTGAGTTGCACTGAAAAACTTAGAATATAAGAAACGCACAGTGTAGTACATAGTATATGAGTGAGTTGCACTGAAAAACTTAGAATATAAGAAACGCACAGTGTAGTACATAGTATATGAGTGAGTTGCACTGAAAAACTTAGAATATAAGAAACGCACAGTGTAGTACATAGTATATGAGTGAGTTGCACTGAAAAACTTAGAATATAAGAAACGCACAGTGTAGTACATAGTATATGAGTGAGTTGCACTGAAAAACTTAGAATATAAGAAACGCACAGTGTAGTACATAGTATATGAGTGAGTTGCACTCAAAAACTTAGAATATAAGAAACGCACAGTGTAGTACATAGTATATGAGTGAGTTGCACTGAAAAACTTAGAATTTACTGAAAAACCCGCATTACACGAAATGCACAGTGTAGTACATAGTATATGAGTGAGTTGCACTGAAAAACTTAGAATATAAGAAACGCACAATGTAGTACATAGTATATGAGTGAGTTGCACTGAAAAACTTAGAATATAAGAAACGCACAGTGTAGTACATAGTATATGAGTGAGTTGCACTGAAAAACTTAGAATATAAGAAACGCACAGTGTAGTACATAGTATATGAGTGAGTTGCACTGAAAAACTTAGAATATAAGAAACGCACAGTGTAGTACATAGTATATGAGTGAGTTGCACTGAAAAACTTAGAATATAAGAAACGCACAGTGTAGTACATAGTATATGAGTGAGTTGCACTGAAAAACTTAGAATTTATATAACGCACAGTGTAGTACATAGTATATGAGTGAGTTGCACTGAAAAACTTAGAATATAAGAAACGCACAGTGTAGTACATAATATATGAGTGAGTTGCACTGAAAAACTTAGAATATAAGAAACGCACAGTGTAGTACATAGTATATGAGTGAGTTGCACTGAAAAACTTAGAATATAAGAAACGCACAGTGTAGTACATAGTATATAAGTGAGTTGCACTGAAAAACTTAGAATATAAGAAACGCACAGTGTAGTACATAGTATATGAGTGAGTTGCACTGAAAAACTTAGAATATAAGAAACGCACAGTGTATTACATAGTATATGAGTGAGTTGCACTGAAAAACTTAGAATATAAGAAACGCACAGTGTAGTACATAGTATATGAGTGAGTTTAGTACATAGTATATGAGTGAGTTGCCTTGAAAAACTTAGAATATAAGAAACGCACAGTGTAGTACATAGTATATGAGTGAGTTGCACTGAAAAACTTAGAATATAAGAAACGCACAGTGTAGTACATAGTATATGAGTGAGTTGCACTGAAAAACTTAGAATATAAGAAACGCACAGTGTAGTACATAGTATATGAGTGAGTTGCACTGAAAAACTTAGAATATAAGAAACGCACAGTGTAGTACATAGTATATGAGTGAGTTGCACTGAAAAACTTAGAATATAAGAAACGCACTGTGTAGTACATAGTATATGAGTGAGTTGCACTGAAAAACTTAGAATTTACTGAAAAACCCGCATTACACGAAATGCACAGTGTAGTACACAGTATATGAGTGAGTTGCACTGAAAAACTTAGAATATAAGAAACGCACAGTGTAGTACATAGTATATGAGTGAGTTGCACTGAAAAACTTAGAATATAAGAAACGCACAGTGTAGTACATAGTATATGAGTGAGTTGCACTGAAAAACTTAGAATATAAGAAACGCACAGTGTATTACATAGTATATGAGTGAGTTGCACTGAAAAACTTAGAATATAAGAAACGCACAGTGTAGTACATAGTATATGAATGAGTTGCCTTGAAAAACTTAGAATATAAGAAACGCACAGTGTAGTACATAGTATATGAGTGAGTTGCACTGAAAAACTTAGAATATAAGAAACGCACAGTGTAGTACATAGTATATGAGTGAGTTGCACTGAAAAACTTAGAATATAAGAAACGCACAGTGTAGTACATAGTATATGAGTGAGTTGCACTGAAAAACTTAGAATATAAGAAACGCACAGTGTAGTACATAGTATATGAGTGAGTTGCACTGAAAAACTTAGAATATAAGAAACACACAGTGTAGTACATAGTATATGAGTGAGTTGCACTGAAAAACTTAGAATTTACTGAAAAACCCGCATTACACGAAATGCACAGTGTAGTACATAGTATATGAGTGAGTTGCACTGAAAAACTTAGAATATAAGAAACGCCAGTGTAGTACATAGTATATGAGTGAGTTGCACTGAAAATCTTAGAATATAAGAAACGCACAGTGTAGTACATAGTATATGAGTGAGTTGCACTGAAAAACTTAGAATTTACTGAAAAACCCGCATTACACGAAATGCACAGTGTAGTACATAGTATATGAGTGAGTTGCACTGAAAAACTTAGAATATAAGAAACGCCAGTGTAGTACATAGTATATGAGTGAGTTGCACTGAAAATCTTAGAATATAAGAAACGCACAGTGTAGTACATAGTATATGAGTGAGTTGCACTGAAAAACTTAGAATATAAGAAACGCACAGTGTAGTACATAGTATATGAGTGAGTTGCACTGAAAAACTTAGAATTTACTGAAAAACCCGCATTACACGAAATGCACAGTGTAGTACATAGTATATGAGTGAGTTGCACTGAAAAACTTAGAATATAAGAAACGCACAGTGTAGTACATAGTATATGAGTTAGTTGCACTGAAAAACTTAGAATATAAAAAACGCCAGTGTAGTACATAGTATATGAGTGAGTTGCACTGAAAAACTTAGAATATAAGAAACGCACAGTGTAGTACATAGTATATGAGTGAGTTGCACTGAAAAACTTAGAATATAAGAAACGCACAGTGTAGTACATAGTATATGAGTGAGTTGCACTGAAAAACTTAGAATATAAGAAACGCACAGTGTAGTACATAGTATATGAGTGAGTTGCACTGAAAAACTTAGAATATAAGAAACGCACAGTGTAGTACATAGTATATGAGTGAGTTGCACTCAAAAACTTAGAATATAAGAAACGCACAGTGTAGTACATAGTATATGAGTGAGTTGCACTGAAAAACTTAGAATATAAGAAACGCACAGTGTAGTACATAGTATATGAGTGAGTTGCACTGAAAAACTTAGAATATAAGAAACGCACAGTGTAGTACATAGTATATGAGTGAGTTGCACTGAAAAACTTAGAATATAAGAAACGCACAGTGTAGTACATAGTATATGAGTGAGTTGCACTGAAAAACTTAGAATATAAGAAACGCACAGTGTAGTACATAGTATATGAGTGAGTTGCACTGAAAAACTTAGAATATAAGAAACGCACAGTGTATTACATAGTATATGAGTGAGTTGCACTGAAAAACTTAGAATATAAGAAACGCACAGTGTAGTACATAGTATATGAGTGAGTTGCACTGAAAAACTTAGAATTTATATAACGCACAGTGTAGTACATAGTATATGAGTGAGTTGCACTGAAAAACTTAGAATATAAGAAACGCACAGTGTAGTACATAGTATATGAGTGAGTTGCACTGAAAAACTTAGAATATAAGAAACGCACAGTGTAGTACATAGTATATGAGTGAGTTGCACTGAAAAACTTAGAATATAAGAAACGCACAGTGTAGTACATAGTATATGAGTGAGTTGCACTGAAAAACTTAGAATATAAGAAACGCACAGTGTAGTACATAGTATATGAGTGAGTTGCACTGAAAAACTTAGAATATAAGAAACGCACAGTGTATTACATAGTATATGAGTGAGTTGCACTGAAAAACTTAGAATATAAGAAACGCACAGTGTAGTACATAGTATATGAGTGAGTTGCACTGAAAAACTTAGAATATAAGAAACGCACAGTGTAGTACATAGTATATGAGTGAGTTGCACTGAAAAACTTAGAATATAAGAAACGCACAGTGTAGTACATAGTATATGAGTGAGTTGCACTGAAAAACTTAGAATATAAGAAACGCACAGTGTAGTACATAGTATATGAGTGAGTTGCACTGAAAAACTTAGAATATAAGAAACGCTCAGTGTAGTACATAGTATATGAGTGAGTTGCACTGAAAAACTTAGAATTTAAGAAACGCACAGTGTAGTACATAGTATATGAGTGAGTTGCACTGAAAAACTTAGAATATAAGAAACGCACAGTGTAGTACATAGTATATGAGTGAGTTGCACTGAAAAACTTAGAATATAAGAAACGCACAGTGTAGTACATAGTATATGAGTGAGTTGCACTGAAAAACTTAGAATATAAGAAACGCACAGTGTAGTACATAGTATATGAGTGAGTTGCACTGAAAAACTTAGAATATAAGAAACGCACAGTGTAGTACATAGTATATGAGTGAGTTGCACTGAAAAACTTAGAATATAAGAAACGCACAGTGTAGTACATAGTATATGAGTGAGTTGCACTGAAAAACTTAGAATATAAGAAACGCACAGTGTAGTACATAGTATATGAGTGAGTTGCACTGAAAAACTTAGAATATAAGAAACGCACAGTGTAGTACATAGTATATGAGTGAGTTGCACTCAAAAACTTAGAATATAAGAAACGCACAGTGTAGTACATAGTATATGAGTGAGTTGCACTGAAAAACTTAGAATTTACTGAAAAACCCGCATTACACGAAATGCACAGTGTAGTACATAGTATATGAGTGAGTTGCACTGAAAAACTTAGAATATAAGAAACGCACAATGTAGTACATAGTATATGAGTGAGTTGCACTGAAAAACTTAGAATATAAGAAACGCACAGTGTAGTACATAGTATATGAGTGAGTTGCACTGAAAAACTTAGAATATAAGAAACGCACAGTGTAGTACATAGTATATGAGTGAGTTGCACTGAAAAACTTAGAATATAAGAAACGCACAGTGTAGTACATAGTATATGAGTGAGTTGCACTGAAAAACTTAGAATATAAGAAACGCACAGTGTAGTACATAGTATATGAGTGAGTTGCACTGAAAAACTTAGAATTTATATAACGCACAGTGTAGTACATAGTATATGAGTGAGTTGCACTGAAAAACTTAGAATATAAGAAACGCACAGTGTAGTACATAATATATGAGTGAGTTGCACTGAAAAACTTAGAATATAAGAAACGCACAGTGTAGTACATAGTATATGAGTGAGTTGCACTGAAAAACTTAGAATATAAGAAACGCACAGTGTAGTACATAGTATATAAGTGAGTTGCACTGAAAAACTTAGAATATAAGAAACGCACAGTGTAGTACATAGTATATGAGTGAGTTGCACTGAAAAACTTAGAATATAAGAAACGCACAGTGTATTACATAGTATATGAGTGAGTTGCACTGAAAAACTTAGAATATAAGAAACGCACAGTGTAGTACATAGTATATGAGTGAGTTTAGTACATAGTATATGAGTGAGTTGCCTTGAAAAACTTAGAATATAAGAAACGCACAGTGTAGTACATAGTATATGAGTGAGTTGCACTGAAAAACTTAGAATATAAGAAACGCACAGTGTAGTACATAGTATATGAGTGAGTTGCACTGAAAAACTTAGAATATAAGAAACGCACAGTGTAGTACATAGTATATGAGTGAGTTGCACTGAAAAACTTAGAATATAAGAAACGCACAGTGTAGTACATAGTATATGAGTGAGTTGCACTGAAAAACTTAGAATATAAGAAACGCACTGTGTAGTACATAGTATATGAGTGAGTTGCACTGAAAAACTTAGAATTTACTGAAAAACCCGCATTACACGAAATGCACAGTGTAGTACACAGTATATGAGTGAGTTGCACTGAAAAACTTAGAATATAAGAAACGCACAGTGTAGTACATAGTATATGAGTGAGTTGCACTGAAAAACTTAGAATATAAGAAACGCACAGTGTAGTACATAGTATATGAGTGAGTTGCACTGAAAAACTTAGAATATAAGAAACGCACAGTGTATTACATAGTATATGAGTGAGTTGCACTGAAAAACTTAGAATATAAGAAACGCACAGTGTAGTACATAGTATATGAATGAGTTGCCTTGAAAAACTTAGAATATAAGAAACGCACAGTGTAGTACATAGTATATGAGTGAGTTGCACTGAAAAACTTAGAATATAAGAAACGCACAGTGTAGTACATAGTATATGAGTGAGTTGCACTGAAAAACTTAGAATATAAGAAACGCACAGTGTAGTACATAGTATATGAGTGAGTTGCACTGAAAAACTTAGAATATAAGAAACGCACAGTGTAGTACATAGTATATGAGTGAGTTGCACTGAAAAACTTAGAATATAAGAAACACACAGTGTAGTACATAGTATATGAGTGAGTTGCACTGAAAAACTTAGAATTTACTGAAAAACCCGCATTACACGAAATGCACAGTGTAGTACATAGTATATGAGTGAGTTGCACTGAAAAACTTAGAATATAAGAAACGCCAGTGTAGTACATAGTATATGAGTGAGTTGCACTGAAAATCTTAGAATATAAGAAACGCACAGTGTAGTACATAGTATATGAGTGAGTTGCACTGAAAAACTTAGAATTTACTGAAAAACCCGCATTACACGAAATGCACAGTGTAGTACATAGTATATGAGTGAGTTGCACTGAAAAACTTAGAATATAAGAAACGCCAGTGTAGTACATAGTATATGAGTGAGTTGCACTGAAAATCTTAGAATATAAGAAACGCACAGTGTAGTACATAGTATATGAGTGAGTTGCACTGAAAAACTTAGAATATAAGAAACGCACAGTGTAGTACATAGTATATGAGTGAGTTGCACTGAAAAACTTAGAATTTACTGAAAAACCCGCATTACACGAAATGCACAGTGTAGTACATAGTATATGAGTGAGTTGCACTGAAAAACTTAGAATATAAGAAACGCACAGTGTAGTACATAGTATATGAGTTAGTTGCACTGAAAAACTTAGAATATAAAAAACGCCAGTGTAGTACATAGTATATGAGTGAGTTGCACTGAAAAACTTAGAATATAAGAAACGCACAGTGTAGTACATAGTATATGAGTGAGTTGCACTGAAAAACTTAGAATATAAGAAACGCACAGTGTAGTACATAGTATATGAGTGAGTTGCACTGAAAAACTTAGAATATAAGAAACGCACAGTGTAGTACATAGTATATGAGTGAGTTGCACTGAAAAACTTAGAATATAAGAAACGCACAGTGTAGTACATAGTATATGAGTGAGTTGCACTCAAAAACTTAGAATATAAGAAACGCACAGTGTAGTACATAGTATATGAGTGAGTTGCACTGAAAAACTTAGAATATAAGAAACGCACAGTGTAGTACATAGTATATGAGTGAGTTGCACTGAAAAACTTAGAATATAAGAAACGCACAGTGTAGTACATAGTATATGAGTGAGTTGCACTGAAAAACTTAGAATATAAGAAACGCACAGTGTAGTACATAGTATATGAGTGAGTTGCACTGAAAAACTTAGAATATAAGAAACGCACAGTGTAGTACATAGTATATGAGTGAGTTGCACTGAAAAACTTAGAATATAAGAAACGCACAGTGTATTACATAGTATATGAGTGAGTTGCACTGAAAAACTTAGAATATAAGAAACGCACAGTGTAGTACATAGTATATGAGTGAGTTGCACTGAAAAACTTAGAATTTATATAACGCACAGTGTAGTACATAGTATATGAGTGAGTTGCACTGAAAAACTTAGAATATAAGAAACGCACAGTGTAGTACATAGTATATGAGTGAGTTGCACTGAAAAACTTAGAATATAAGAAACGCACAGTGTAGTACATAGTATATGAGTGAGTTGCACTGAAAAACTTAGAATATAAGAAACGCACAGTGTAGTACATAGTATATGAGTGAGTTGCACTGAAAAACTTAGAATATAAGAAACGCACAGTGTAGTACATAGTATATGAGTGAGTTGCACTGAAAAACTTAGAATATAAGAAACGCACAGTGTATTACATAGTATATGAGTGAGTTGCACTGAAAAACTTAGAATATAAGAAACGCACAGTGTAGTACATAGTATATGAGTGAGTTGCACTGAAAAACTTAGAATATAAGAAACGCACAGTGTAGTACATAGTATATGAGTGAGTTGCACTGAAAAACTTAGAATATAAGAAACGCACAGTGTAGTACATAGTATATGAGTGAGTTGCACTCAAAAACTTAGAATATAAGAAACGCACAGTGTAGTACATAGTATATGAGTGACTTGCACTGAAAAACTTAGAATATAAGAAACGCACAGTGTAGTACATAGTATATGAGTGACTTGCACTGAAAAACTTAGAATTTATATAACGCACAGTGTAGTACATAGTATATGAGTGAGTTGCACTGAAAAACTTAGAATATAAGAAACGCACAGTGTAGTACATAGTATATGAGTGAGTTGCACTGAAAAACTTAGAATATAAGAAACGCACAGTGTAGTACATAGTATATGAGTGAGTTGCACTGAAAAACTTAGAATATAAGAAACGCACAGTGTATTACATAGTATATGAGTGAGTTGCACTGAAAAACTTAGAATATAAGAAACGCACAGTGTAGTACATAGTATATGAGTGAGTTGCACTGAAAAACTTAGAATTTATATAACGCACAGTGTAGTACATAGTATATGAGTGAGTTGCACTGAAAAACTTAGAATATAAGAAACGCACAGTGTAGTACATAGTATATGAGTGAGTTGCACTGAAAAACTTAGAATATAAGAAACGCACAGTGTAGTACATAGTATATGAGTGAGTTGCACTGAAAAACTTAGAATATAAGAAACGCACAGTGTAGTACATAGTATATGAGTGAGTTGCACTGAAAAACTTAGAATATAAGAAACGCACAGTGTAGTACATAGTATATGAGTGAGTTGCACTGAAAAACTTAGAATATAAGAAACGCACAGTGTATTACATAGTATATGAGTGAGTTGCACTGAAAAAATTAGAATATAAGAAACGCACAGTGTAGTACATAGTATATGAGTGAGTTGCCTTGAAAAACTTAGAATATAAGAAACGCACAGTGTAGTACGTAGTATATGAGTGAGTTGCACTGAAAAACTTAGAATATAAGAAACGCACAGTGTAGTACATAGTATATGAGTGAGTTGCACTGAAAAACTTAGAATATAAGAAACGCACAGTGTAGTACATAGTATATGAGTGAGTTGCACTGAAAAACTTAGAATATAAGAAACGCACAGTGTAGTACATAGTATATGAGTGAGTTGCACTGAAAAACTTAGAATATAAGAAACGCACAGTGTAGTACATAGTATATGAGTGAGTTGCACTGAAAAACTTAGAATTTACTGAAAAACCCGCATTACACGAAATGCACAGTGTAGTACATAGTATATGAGTGAGTTGCACTGAAAAACTTAGAATATAAGAAACGCACAGTGTAGTACATAGTATATGAGTGAGTTGCACTGAAAAACTTAGAATATAAGAAACGCACAGTGTAGTACATAGTATATGAGTGAGTTGCACTGAAAAACTTAGAATATAAGAAACGCACAGTGTATTACATAGTATATGAGTGAGTTGCACTGAAAAACTTAGAATATAAGAAACGCACAGTGTAGTACATAGTATATGAGTGAGTTGCCTTGAAAAACTTAGAATATAAGAAACGCACAGTGTAGTACATAGTATATGAGTGAGTTGCACTGAAAAACTTAGAATATAAGAAACGCACAGTGTAGTACATAGTATATGAGTGAGTTGCACTGAAAAACTTAGAATATAAGAAACGCACAGTGTAGTACATAGTATATGAGTGAGTTGCACTGAAAAACTTAGAATATAAGAAACGCACAGTGTAGTACATAGTATATGAGTGAGTTGCACTGAAAAACTTAGAATATAAGAAACGCACAGTGTATTACATAGTATATGAGTGAGTTGCACTGAAAAACTTAGAATATAAGAAACGCACAGTGTAGTACATAGTATATGAGTGAGTTGCCTTGAAAAACTTAGAATATAAGAAACGCACAGTGTAGTACGTATTATATGAGTGAGTTGCACTGAAAAACTTAGAATATAAGAAACGCACAGTGTAGTACATAGTATATGAGTGAGTTGCACTGAAAAACTTAGAATATAAGAAACGCACAGTGTAGTACATAGTATATGAGTGAGTTGCACTGAAAAACTTAGAATATAAGAAACGCACAGTGTAGTACATAGTATATGAGTGAGTTGCACTGAAAAACTTAGAATATAAGAAACGCACAGTGTAGTACATAGTATATGAGTGAGTTGCACTGAAAAACTTAGAATTTACTGAAAAACCCGCATTACACGAAATGCACAGTGTAGTACATAGTATATGAGTGAGTTGCACTGAAAAACTTAGAATATAAGAAACGCACAGTGTAGTACATAGTATATGAGTGAGTTGCACTGAAAAACTTAGAATATAAGAAACGCACAGTGTAGTACATAGTATATGAGTGAGTTGCACTGAAAAACTTAGAATATAAGAAACGCACAGTGTATTACATAGTATATGAGTGAGTTGCACTGAAAAACTTAGAATATAAGAAACGCACAGTGTAGTACATAGTATATGAGTGAGTTGCCTTGAAAAACTTAGAATATAAGAAACGCACAGTGTAGTACATAGTATATGAGTGAGTTGCACTGAAAAACTTAGAATATAAGAAACGCACAGTGTAGTACATAGTATATGAGTGAGTTGCACTGAAAAACTTAGAATATAAGAAACGCACAGTGTAGTACATAGTATATGAGTGAGTTGCACTGAAAAACTTAGAATATAAGAAACGCACAGTGTAGTACATAGTATATGAGTGAGTTGCACTGAAAAACTTAGAATATAAGAAACGCACAGTGTAGTACATAGTATATGAGTGAGTTGCACTGAAAAACTTAGAATTTACTGAAAAACCCGCATTACACGAAATGCACAGTGTAGTACATAGTATATGAGTGAGTTGCACTGAAAAACTTAGAATATAAGAAACGCACAGTGTAGTACATAGTATATGAGTGAGTTGCACTGAAAAACTTAGAATATAAGAAACGCACAGTGTAGTACATAGTATATGAGTGAGTTGCACTCAAAAACTTAGAATATAAGAAACGCACAGTGTAGTACATAGTATATGAGTGAGTTGCACTCAAAAACTTAGAATTTACTGAAAAACCCGCATTACACGAAATGCACAGTGTAGTACATAGTATATGAGTGAGTTGCACTGAAAAACTTAGAATATAAGAAACGCACAGTGTAGTACATAGTATATGAGTGAGTTGCACTGAAAAACTTAGAATATAAGAAACGCACAGTGTAGTACATAGTATATGAGTGAGTTGCACTGAAAAACTTAGAATATAAGAAACGCACAGTGTAGTACATAGTATATGAGTGAGTTGCACTGAAAAACTTAGAATATAAGAAACGCACAGTGTAGTACATAGTATATGAGTGAGTTGCACTGAAAAACTTAGAATATAAGAAACGCTCAGTGTAGTACATAGTATATGAGTGAGTTGCACTGAAAAACTTAGAATTTAAGAAACAGACAGTGTAGTACATAGTATATGAGTGAGTTGCACTCAAAAACTTAGAATATAAGAAACGCACAGTGTAGTACATAGTATATGAGTGAGTTGCACTGAAAAACTTAGAATATAAGAAACGCACAGTGTAGTAGATAGTATATGAGTGAGTTGCACTGAAAAACTTAGAATTTACTGAAAAACCCGCATTACACGAAATGCACAGTGTAGTACATAGTATATGAGTGAGTTGCACTGAAAAACTTAGAATATAAGAAACGCCAGTGTAGTACATAGTATATGAGTGAGTTGCACTGAAAATCTTAGAATATAAGAAACGCACAGTGTAGTACATAGTATATGAGTGAGTTGCACTGAAAAACTTAGAATATAAGAAACGCACAGTGTAGTACATAGTATATGAGTGAGTTGCACTGAAAAACTTAGAATTTACTGAAAAACCCGCATTACACGAAATGCACAGTGTAGTACATAGTATATGAGTGAGTTGCACTGAAAAACTTAGAATATAAGAAACGCACAGTGTAGTACATAGTATATGAGTTAGTTGCACTGAAAAACTTAGAATATAAGAAACGCACAGTGTAGTACATAGTATATGAGTGAGTTGCACTGAAAAACTTAGAATATAAGAAACGCACAGTGTAGTACATAGTATATGAGTGAGTTGCACTCAAAAACTTAGAATATAAGAAACGCACAGTGTAGTACATAGTATATGAGTGAGTTGCACTGAAAAACTTAGAATATAAGAAACGCACAGTGTAGTACATAGTATATGAGTGAGTTGCACTCAAAAACTTAGAATATAAGAAACGCACAGTGTAGTACATAGTATATGAGTGAGTTGCACTGAAAAACTTAGAATATAAGAAACGCACAGTGTAGTACATAGTATATGAGTGAGTTGCACTGAAAAACTTAGAATATAAGAAACGCACAGTGTAGTACATAGTATATGAGTGAGTTGCACTGAAAAACTTAGAATATAAGAAACGCACAGTGTAGTACATAGTATATGAGTGAGTTGCACTGAAAAACTTAGAATATAAGAAACGCACAGTGTAGTACATAGTATATGAGTGACTTGCACTGAAAAACTTAGAATTTATATAACGCACAGTGTAGTACATAGTATATGAGTGAGTTGCACTGAAAAACTTAGAATATAAGAAACGCACAGTGTAGTACATAGTATATGAGTGAGTTGCACTGAAAAACTTAGAATATAAGAAACGCACAGTGTAGTACATAGTATTTGAGTGAGTTGCACTGAAAAACTTAGAATATAAGAAACGCACAGTGTAGTACATAGTATATGAGTGAGTTGCACTGAAAAACTTAGAATATAAGAAACGCACAGTGTAGTACATAGTATATGAGTGAGTTGCACTGAAAAACTTAGAATATAAGAAACGCACAGTGTAGTACATAGTATATGAGTGAGTTGCACTGAAAAACTTAGAATTTAAGAAGCAGACAGTGTAGTACATAGTATATGAGTGAGTTGCACTGAAAAACTTAGAATATAAGAAACGCACAGTGTAGTACATAGTATATGAGTGAGTTGCACTGAAAAACTTAGAATATAAGAAACGCACAGTGTAGTACATAGTATATGAGTGAGTTGCACTGAAAAACTTAGAATATAAGAAACGCACAGTGTAGTACATAGTATATGAATGAGTTGCACTGAAAAACTTAGAATATAAGAAACGCACAGTGTAGTACATAGTATATGAGTGAGTTGCACTGAAAAACTTAGAATATAAGAAACGCACAGTGTAGTACATAGTATATGAGTGAGTTGCACTGAAAAACTTAGAATATAAGAAACGCACAGTGTAGTACATAGTATATGAGTGAGTTGCACTCAAAAACTTAGAATTTACTGAAAAACCCGCATTACACGAAATGCACAGTGTAGTACATAGTATATGAGTGAGTTGCACTGAAAAACTTAGAATATAAGAAACGCACAGTGTAGTACATAGTATATGAGTTAGTTGCACTGAAAAACTTAGAATATAAGAAACGCCAGTGTAGTACATAGTATATGAGTGAGTTGCACTGAAAAACTTAGAATATAAGAAACGCACAGTGTAGTACATAGTATATGAGTGAGTTGCACTGAAAAACTTAGAATATAAGAAACGCACAGTGTAGTACATAGTATATGAGTGAGTTGCACTCAAAAACTTAGAATATAAGAAACGCACAGTGTAGTACATAGTATATGAGTGAGTTGCACTGAAAAACTTAGAATATAAGAAACGCACAGTGTAGTACATAGTATATGAGTGAGTTGCACTCAAAAACTTAGAATATAAGAAACGCACAGTGTAGTACATAGTATATGAGTGAGTTGCACTGAAAAACTTAGAATATAAGAAACGCACAGTGTAGTACATAGTATATGAGTGAGTTGCACTGAAAAACTTAGAATATAAGAAACGCACAGTGTAGTACATAGTATATGAGTGAGTTGCACTGAAAAACTTAGAATATAAGAAACGCACAGTGTAGTACATAGTATATGAGTGAGTTGCACTGAAAAACTTAGAATATAAGAAACGCACAGTGTAGTACATAGTATATGAGTGACTTGCACTGAAAAACTTAGAATTTATATAACGCACAGTGTAGTACATAGTATATGAGTGAGTTGCACTGAAAAACTTAGAATATAAGAAACGCACAGTGTAGTACATAGTATATGAGTGAGTTGCACTGAAAAACTTAGAATATAAGAAACGCACAGTGTAGTACATAGTATTTGAGTGAGTTGCACTGAAAAACTTAGAATATAAGAAACGCACAGTGTAGTACATAGTATATGAGTGAGTTGCACTGAAAAACTTAGAATATAAGAAACGCACAGTGTAGTACATAGTATATGAGTGAGTTGCACTGAAAAACTTAGAATATAAGAAACGCACAGTGTAGTACATAGTATATGAGTGAGTTGCACTGAAAAACTTAGAATTTAAGAAGCAGACAGTGTAGTACATAGTATATGAGTGAGTTGCACTGAAAAACTTAGAATATAAGAAACGCACAGTGTAGTACATAGTATATGAGTGAGTTGCACTGAAAAACTTAGAATATAAGAAACGCACAGTGTAGTACATAGTATATGAGTGAGTTGCACTGAAAAACTTAGAATATAAGAAACGCACAGTGTAGTACATAGTATATGAATGAGTTGCACTGAAAAACTTAGAATATAAGAAACGCACAGTGTAGTACATAGTATATGAGTGAGTTGCACTGAAAAACTTAGAATATAAGAAACGCACAGTGTAGTACATAGTATATGAGTGAGTTGCACTCAAAAACTTAGAATTTACTGAAAAACCCGCATTACACGAAATGCACAGTGTAGTACATAGTATATGAGTGAGTTGCACTGAAAAACTTAGAATTTACTGAAAAACCCGCATTACACGAAATGCACAGTGTAGTACATAGTATATGAGTGAGTTGCACTGAAAAACTTAGAATATAAGAAACGCACAGTGTAGTACATAGTATATGAGTTAGTTGCACTGAAAAACTTAGAATATAAGAAACGCACAGTGTAGTACATAGTATATGAGTGAGTTGCACTGAAAAACTTAGAATATTAGAAACGCACAGTGTAGTACATAGTATATGAGTGAGTTGCACTCAAAAACTTAGAATATAAGAAACGCACAGTGTAGTACATAGTATATGAGTGAGTTGCACTGAAAAACTTAGAATATAAGAAACGCACAGTGTAGTACATAGTATATGAGTGAGTTGCACTCAAAAAATTAGAATATAAGAAACGCACAGTGTAGTACATAGTATATGAGTGAGTTGCACTGAAAAACTTAGAATATAAGAAACGCACAGTGTAGTACATAGTATATGAGTGAGTTGCACTGAAAAACTTAGAATATAAGAAACGCACAGTGTAGTACATAGTATATGAGTGAGTTGCACTGAAAAACTTAGAATATAAGAAACGCACAGTGTAGTACATAGTATATGAGTGAGTTGCACTGAAAAACTTAGAATATAAGAAACGCACAGTGTAGTACATAGTATATGAGTGACTTACACTGAAAAACTTAGAATTTATATAACGCACAGTGTAGTACATAGTATATGAGTGAGTTGCACTGAAAAACTTAGAATATAAGAAACGCACAGTGTAGTACATAGTATATGAGTGAGTTGCACTGAAAAACTTAGAATATAAGAAACGCACAGTGTAGTACATAGTATATGAGTGAGTTGCACTGAAAAACTTAGAATATAAGAAACGAACAGTGTAGTACATAGTATATGAGTGAGTTGCACTGAAAAACTTAGAATATAAGAAAAGCACAGTGTAGTACATAGTATATGAATGAGTTGCACTGAAAAACTTAGAATATAAGAAACGCACAGTGTAGTACATAGTATATGAGTGAGTTGCACTGAAAAACTTAGAATATAAGAAACGCACAGTGTAGTACATAGTATATGAGTGAGTTGCACTGAAAAACTTAGAATATAAGAAACGCACAGTGTAGTACATAGTATATGAGTGAGTTGCACTCAAAAACTTAGAATTTACTGAAAAACCCGCATTACACGAAATGCACAGTGTAGTACATAGTATATGAGTGAGTTGCACTGAAAAACTTAGAATATAAGAAACGCACAGTGTAGTACATAGTATATGAGTGAGTTGCACTGAAAAACTTAGAATATAAGAAACGCACAGTGTAGTACATAGTATATGAGTGAGTTGCACTGAAAAACTTAGAATATAAGAAACGCACAGTGTAGTACATAGTATATGAGTGAGTTGCACTGAAAAACTTAGAATATAAGAAACGCACAGTGTAGTACATAGTATATGAGTGAGTTGCACTGAAAAACTTAGAATTTACTGAAAAACCCGCATTACACGAAATGCACAGTGTAGTACATAGTATATGAGTGAGTTGCACTGAAAAACTTAGAATATAAGAAACGCCAGTGTAGTACATAGTATATGAGTGAGTTGCACTGAAAATCTTAGAATATAAGAAACGCACAGTGTAGTACATAGTATATGAGTGAGTTGCACTGAAAAACTTAGAATATAAGAAACGCACAGTGTAGTACATAGTATATGAGTGAGTTGCACTGAAAAACTTAGAATTTACTGAAAAACCCGCATTACACGAAATGCACAGTGTAGTACATAGTATATGAGTGAGTTGCACTGAAAAACTTAGAATATAAGAAACGCACAGTGTAGTACATAGTATATGAGTGAGTTGCACTGAAAAACTTAGAATATTAGAAACGCACAGTGTAGTACATAGTATATGAGTGAGTTGCACTGAAAAACTTAGAATATAAGAAACGCACAGTGTAGTACATAGTATATGAGTGAGTTGCACTGAAAAACTTAGAATATAAGAAACGCACAGTGTAGTACATAGTATATGAGTGAGTTGCACTGAAAAACTTAGAATATAAGAAACGCACAGTGTAGTACATAGTATATGAGTGAGTTGCACTGAAAAACTTAGAATATAAGAAACGCACAGTGTAGTACATAGTATATGAGTGAGTTGCACTGAAAAACTTAGAATATAAGAAACGCACAGTGTAGTACATAGTATATGAGTGAGTTGCACTGAAAAACTTAGAATATAAGAAACGCACAGTGTAGTACATAGTATATGAGTGAGTTGCACTGAAAAACTTAGAATATAAGAAACGCACAGTGTAGTACATAGTATATGAGTGAGTTGCACTGAAAAACTTAGAATATAAGAAACGCACAGTGTAGTACATAGTATATGAGTGACTTACACTGAAAAACTTAGAATTTATATAACGCACAGTGTAGTACATAATATATGAGTGAGTTGCACTGAAAAACTTAGAATATAAGAAACGCACAGTGTAGTACATAGTATATGAGTGAGTTGCACTGAAAAACTTAGAATATAAGAAACGCACAGTGTAGTACATAGTATATGAGTGAGTTGCACTGAAAAACTTAGAATATAAGAAACGAACAGTGTAGTACATAGTATATGAGTGAGTTGCACTGAAAAACTTAGAATATAAGAAACGCACAGTGTAGTACATAGTATATGAGTGAGTTGCACTGAAAAACTTAGAATATAAGAAACGCACAGTGTAGTACATAGTATATGAGTGAGTTGCACTGAAAAACTTAGAATATAAGAAACGCACAGTGTAGTACATAGTATATGAGTGAGTTGCACTGAAAAACTTAGAATATAAGAAACGCACAGTGTAGTACATAGTATATGAGTGAGTTGCACTGAAAAACTTAGAATATAAGAAACGCACAGTGTAGTACATAGTATATGAGTGAGTTGCACTGAAAAACTTAGAATATAAGAAACGCACAGTGTAGTACATAGTATATGAGTGAGTTGCACTGAAAAACTTAGAATATAAGAAACGCACAGTGTAGTACATAGTATATGAGTGAGTTGCACTGAAAAACTTAGAATATAAGAAACGCACAGTGTAGTACATAGTATATGAGTGAGTTGCACTGAAAAACTTAGAATATAAGAAACGCACAGTGTATTACATAGTATATGAGTGAGTTGCACTCAAAAACTTAGAATTTACTGAAAAACCCGCATTACACGAAATGCACAGTGTAGTACATAGTATATGAGTGAGTTGCACTGAAAAACTTAGAATATAAGAAACGCACAGTGTAGTACATAGTATATGAGTTAGTTGCACTGAAAAACTTAGAATATAAGAAACACCAGTGTAGTACATAGTATATGAGTGAGTTGCACTGAAAAACTTAGAATATAAGAAACGCACAGTGTAGTACATAGTATATGAGTGAGTTGCACTGAAAAACTTAGAATATAAGAAACGCACAGTGTAGTACATAGTATATGAGTGAGTTGCACTCAAAAACTTAGAATATAAGAAACGCACAGTGTAGTACATAGTATATGAGTGAGTTGCACTGAAAAACTTAGAATATAAGAAACGCACAGTGTAGTACATAGTATATGAGTGAGTTGCACTCAAAAACTTAGAATATAAGAAACGCACAGTGTAGTACATAGTATATGAGTGAGTTGCACTGAAAAACTTAGAATATAAGAAACGCACAGTGTAGTACATAGTATATGAGTGAGTTGCACTGAAAAACTTAGAATATAAGAAACGCACAGTGTAGTACATAGTATATGAGTGAGTTGCACTGAAAAACTTAGAATATAAGAAACGCACAGTGTAGTACATAGTATATGAGTGAGTTGCACTGAAAAACTTAGAATATAAGAAACGCACAGTGTAGTACATAGTATATGAGTGACTTGCACTAAAAAACTTAGAATTTATATAACGCACAGTGTAGTACATAGTATATGAGTGAGTTGCACTGAAAAGATTAGAATATAAGAAACGCACAGTGTAGTACATAGTATATGAGTGAGTTGCACTGAAAAACTTAGAATATAAGAAACGCACAGTGTAGTACATAGTATTTGAGTGAGTTGCACTGAAAAACTTAGAATATAAGAAACGCACAGTGTAGTACATAGTATATGAGTGAGTTGCACTGAAAAACTTAGAATATAAGAAACGCACAGTGTAGTACATAGTATATGAGTGAGTTGCACTGAAAAACTTAGAATATAAGAAACGCACAGTGTAGTACATAGTATATGAGTGAGTTGCACTGAAAAACTTAGAATTTAAGAAGCAGACAGTGTAGTACATAGTATATGAGTGAGTTGCACTGAAAAACTTAGAATATAAGAAACGCACAGTGTAGTACATAGTATATGAGTGAGTTGCACTGAAAAACTTAGAATATAAGAAACGCACAGTGTAGTACATAGTATATGAGTGAGTTGCACTGAAAAACTTAGAATATAAGAAACGCACAGTGTAGTACATAGTATATGAGTGAGTTGCACTGAAAAACTTAGAATATAAGAAACGCACAGTGTAGTACATAGTATATGAGTGAGTTGCACTGAAAAACTTAGAATATAAGAAACGCACAGTGTAGTACATAGTATATGAATGAGTTGCACTGAAAAACTTAGAATATAAGAAACGCACAGTGTAGTACATAGTATATGAGTGAGTTGCACTGAAAAACTTAGAATATAAGAAACGCACAGTGTAGTACATAGTATATGAGTGAGTTGCACTGAAAAACTTAGAATATAAGAAACGCACAGTGTAGTACATAGTATATGAGTGAGTTGCACTCAAAAACTTAGAATTTACTGAAAAACCCGCATTACACGAAATGCACAGTGTAGTACATAGTATATGAGTGAGTTGCACTGAAAAACTTAGAATATAAGAAACGCACAGTGTAGTACATAGTATATGAGTGAGTTGCACTGAAAAACTTAGAATATAAGAAACGCACAGTGTAGTACATAGTATATGAGTGAGTTGCACTGAAAAACTTAGAATATAAGAAACGCACAGTGTAGTACATAGTATATGAGTGAGTTGCACTGAAAAACTTAGAATATAAGAAACGCACAGTGTAGTACATAGTATATGAGTGAGTTGCACTGAAAAACTTAGAATATAAGAAACGCTCAGTGTAGTACATAGTATATGAGTGAGTTGCACTGAAAAACTTAGAATTTAAGAAACAGACAGTGTAGTACATAGTATATGAGTGAGTTGCACTCAAAAACTTAGAATATAAGAAACGCACAGTGTAGTACATAGTATATGAGTGAGTTGCACTGAAAAACTTAGAATATAAGAAACGCACAGTGTAGTACATAGTATATGAGTGAGTTGCACTGAAAAACTTAGAATTTACTGAAAAACCCGCATTACACGAAATGCACAGTGTAGTACATAGTATATGAGTGAGTTGCACTGAAAAACTTAGAATATAAGAAACGCCAGTGTAGTACATAGTATATGAGTGAGTTGCACTGAAAATCTTAGAATATAAGAAACGCACAGTGTAGTACATAGTATATGAGTGAGTTGCACTGAAAAACTTAGAATATAAGAAACGCACAGTGTAGTACATAGTATATGAGTGAGTTGCACTGAAAAACTTAGAATTTACTGAAAAACCCGCATTACACGAAATGCACAGTGTAGTACATAGTATATGAGTGAGTTGCACTGAAAAACTTAGAATATAAGAAACGCACAGTGTAGTACATAGTATATGAGTTAGTTGCACTGAAAAACTTAGAATATAAGAAACGCCAGTGTAGTACATAGTATATGAGTGAGTTGCACTGAAAAACTTAGAATATAAGAAACGCACAGTGTAGTACATAGTATATGAGTGAGTTGCACTGAAAAACTTAGAATATTAGAAACGCACAGTGTAGTACATAGTATATGAGTGAGTTGCACTCAAAAACTTAGAATATAAGAAACGCACAGTGTAGTACATAGTATATGAGTGAGTTGCACTGAAAAACTTAGAATATAAGAAACGCACAGTGTAGTACATAGTATATGAGTGAGTTGCACTCAAAAACTTAGAATATAAGAAACGCACAGTGTAGTACATAGTATATGAGTGAGTTGCACTGAAAAACTTAGAATATAAGAAACGCACAGTGTAGTACATAGTATATGAGTGAGTTGCACTGAAAAACTTAGAATATAAGAAACGCACAGTGTAGTACATAGTATATGAGTGAGTTGCACTGAAAAACTTAGAATATAAGAAACGCACAGTGTAGTACATAGTATATGAGTGAGTTGCACTGAAAAACTTAGAATATAAGAAACGCACAGTGTAGTACATAGTATATGAGTGACTTGCACTGAAAAACTTAGAATTTATATAACGCACAGTGTAGTACATAGTATATGAGTGAGTTGCACTGAAAAACTTAGAATATAAGAAACGCACAGTGTAGTACATAGTATATGAGTGAGTTGCACTGAAAAACTTAGAATATAAGAAACGCACAGTGTAGTACATAGTATATGAGTGAGTTGCACTGAAAAACTTAGAATATAAGAAACGCACAGTGTAGTACATAGTATATGAGTGAGTTGCACTGAAAAACTTAGAATATAAGAAACGAACAGTGTAGTACATAGTATATGAGTGAGTTGCACTGAAAAACTTAGAATATAAGAAACGCACAGTGTAGTACATAGTATATGAGTGAGTTGCACTGAAAAACTTAGAATATAAGAAACGCACAGTGTAGTACATAGTATATGAGTGAGTTGCACTGAAAAACTTAGAATTTAAGAAGCAGACAGTGTAGTACATAGTATATGAGTGAGTTGCACTGAAAAACTTAGAATATAAGAAACGCACAGTGTAGTACATAGTATATGAGTGAGTTGCACTGAAAAACTTAGAATATAAGAAACGCACTGTGTAGTACATAGTATATGAGTGAGTAGCACTGAAAAACTTAGAATTTACTGAAAAACCCGCATTACACGAAATGCACAGTGTAGTACATAGTATATGAGTGAGTTGCACTGAAAAACTTAGAATATAAGAAACGCACAGTGTAGTACATAGTATATGAGTGAGTTGCACTGAAAAACTTAGAATATAAGAAACGCACAGTGTAGTACATAGTATATGAGTGAGTTGCACTGAAAAACTTAGAATATAAGAAACGCACAGTGTAGTACATAGTATATGAGTGAGTTGCACTGAAAAACTTAGAATATAAGAAACGCACAGTGTAGTACATAGTATATGAGTGAGTTGCACTGAAAAACTTAGAATATAAGAAACGCACAGTGTAGTACATAGTATATGAATGAGTTGCACTGAAAAACTTAGAATATAAGAAACGCACAGTGTAGTACATAGTATATGAGTGAGTTGCACTGAAAAACTTAGAATATAAGAAACGCACAGTGTAGTACATAGTATATGAGTGAGTTGCACTGAAAAACTTAGAATATAAGAAACGCACAGTGTAGTACATAGTATATGAGTGAGTTGCACTCAAAAACTTAGAATTTACTGAAAAACCCGCATTACACGAAATGCACAGTGTAGTACATAGTATATGAGTGAGTTGCACTGAAAAACTTAGAATATAAGAAACGCACAGTGTAGTACATAGTATATGAGTGAGTTGCACTGAAAAACTTAGAATATAAGAAACGCACAGTGTAGTACATAGTATATGAGTGAGTTGCACTGAAAAACTTAGAATATAAGAAACGCACAGTGTAGTACATAGTATATGAGTGAGTTGCACTGAAAAACTTAGAATATAAGAAACGCACAGTGTAGTACATAGTATATGAGTGAGTTGCACTGAAAAACTTAGAATATAAGAAACGCTCAGTGTAGTACATAGTATATGAGTGAGTTGCACTGAAAAACTTAGAATTTAAGAAACAGACAGTGTAGTACATAGTATATGAGTGAGTTGCACTCAAAAACTTAGAATATAAGAAACGCACAGTGTAGTACATAGTATATGAGTGAGTTGCACTGAAAAACTTAGAATATAAGAAACGCACAGTGTAGTACATAGTATATGAGTGAGTTGCACTGAAAAACTTAGAATTTACTGAAAAACCCGCATTACACGAAATGCACAGTGTAGTACATAGTATATGAGTGAGTTGCACTGAAAAACTTAGAATATAAGAAACGCCAGTGTAGTACATAGTATATGAGTGAGTTGCACTGAAAATCTTAGAATATAAGAAACGCACAGTGTAGTACATAGTATATGAGTGAGTTGCACTGAAAAACTTAGAATATAAGAAACGCACAGTGTAGTACATAGTATATGAGTGAGTTGCACTGAAAAACTTAGAATTTACTGAAAAACCCGCATTACACGAAATGCACAGTGTAGTACATAGTATATGAGTGAGTTGCACTGAAAAACTTAGAATATAAGAAACGCACAGTGTAGTACATAGTATATGAGTTAGTTGCACTGAAAAACTTAGAATATAAGAAACGCCAGTGTAGTACATAGTATATGAGTGAGTTGCACTGAAAAACTTAGAATATAAGAAACGCACAGTGTAGTACATAGTATATGAGTGAGTTGCACTGAAAAACTTAGAATATTAGAAACGCACAGTGTAGTACATAGTATATGAGTGAGTTGCACTCAAAAACTTAGAATATAAGAAACGCACAGTGTAGTACATAGTATATGAGTGAGTTGCACTGAAAAACTTAGAATATAAGAAACGCACAGTGTAGTACATAGTATATGAGTGAGTTGCACTCAAAAACTTAGAATATAAGAAACGCACAGTGTAGTACATAGTATATGAGTGAGTTGCACTGAAAAACTTAGAATATAAGAAACGCACAGTGTAGTACATAGTATATGAGTGAGTTGCACTGAAAAACTTAGAATATAAGAAACGCACAGTGTAGTACATAGTATATGAGTGAGTTGCACTGAAAAACTTAGAATATAAGAAACGCACAGTGTAGTACATAGTATATGAGTGAGTTGCACTGAAAAACTTAGAATATAAGAAACGCACAGTGTAGTACATAGTATATGAGTGACTTGCACTGAAAAACTTAGAATTTATATAACGCACAGTGTAGTACATAGTATATGAGTGAGTTGCACTGAAAAACTTAGAATATAAGAAACGCACAGTGTAGTACATAGTATATGAGTGAGTTGCACTGAAAAACTTAGAATATAAGAAACGCACAGTGTAGTACATAGTATATGAGTGAGTTGCACTGAAAAACTTAGAATATAAGAAACGAACAGTGTAGTACATAGTATATGAGTGAGTTGCACTGAAAAACTTAGAATATAAGAAACGCACAGTGTAGTACATAGTATATGAGTGAGTTGCACTGAAAAACTTAGAATATAAGAAACGCACAGTGTAGTACATAGTATATGAGTGAGTTGCACTGAAAAACTTAGAATTTAAGAAGCAGACAGTGTAGTACATAGTATATGAGTGAGTTGCACTGAAAAACTTAGAATATAAGAAACGCACAGTGTAGTACATAGTATATGAGTGAGTTGCACTGAAAAACTTAGAATATAAGAAACGCACTGTGTAGTACATAGTATATGAGTGAGTAGCACTGAAAAACTTAGAATTTACTGAAAAACCCGCATTACACGAAATGCACAGTGTAGTACATAGTATATGAGTGAGTTGCACTGAAAAACTTAGAATATAAGAAACGCACAGTGTAGTACATAGTATATGAGTGAGTTGCACTGAAAAACTTAGAATATAAGAAACGCACAGTGTAGTACATAGTATATGAGTGAGTTGCACTGAAAAACTTAGAATATAAGAAACGCACAGTGTAGTACATAGTATATGAGTGAGTTGCACTGAAAAACTTAGAATATAAGAAACGCTCAGTGTAGTACATAGTATATGAGTGAGTTGCACTGAAAAACTTAGAATTTAAGAAACGCACAGTGTAGTACATAGTATATGAGTGAGTTGCACTGAAAAACTTAGAATATAAGAAACGCACAGTGTAGTACATAGTATATGAGTGAGTTGCACTGAAAAACTTAGAATATAAGAAACGCACAGTGTAGTACATAGTATATGAATGAGTTGCACTGAAAAACTTAGAATATAAGAAACGCACAGTGTAGTACATAGTATATGAGTGAGTTGCACTGAAAAACTTAGAATATAAGAAACGCACAGTGTAGTACATAGTATATGAGTGAGTTGCACTGAAAAACTTAGAATTTACTGAAAAACCCGCATTACACGAAATGCACAGTGTAGTACATAGTATATGAGTGAGTTGCACTGAAAAACTTAGAATATAAGAAACGCACAGTGTAGTACATAGTATATGAGTGAGTTGCACTGAAAAACTTAGAATATAAGAAACGCACAGTGTAGTACATAGTATATGAGTGAGTTGCACTGAAAAACTTAGAATATAAGAAACGCACAGTGTAGTACATAGTATATGAGTGAATTGCACTGAAAAACTTAGAATATAAGAAACGCACAGTGTAGTACATAGTATATGAGTGAGTTGCACTGAAAAACTTAGAATATAAGAAACGCACAGTGTAGTACATAGTATATGAGTGAGTTGCACTGAAAAACTTAGAATATAAGAAACGCTCAGTGTAGTACATAGTATATGAGTGAGTTGCACTGAAAAACTTAGAATTTAAGAAACGCACAGTGTAGTACATAGTATATGAGTGAGTTGCACTGAAAAACTTAGAATATAAGAAACGCACAGTGTAGTACATAGTATATGAGCGAGTTGCACTGAAAAACTTAGAATATAAGAAACGCACAGTGTAGTACATAGTATATGAGTGAGTTGCACTGAAAAACTTAGAATATAAGAAACGCACAGTGTAGTACATAGTATATGAGTGAGTTGCACTGAAAAACTTAGAATTTAAGAAACAGACAGTGTAGTACATAGTATATGAGTGAGTTGCACTGAAAAACTTAGAATATAAGAAACGCACAGTGTAGTACATAGTATATGAGTGAGTTGCACTGAAAAACTTAGAATATAAGAAACGCACTGTGTAGTACATAGTATATGAGTGAGTTGCACTGAAAAACTTAGAATTTACTGAAAAACCCGCATTACACGAAATGCACAGTGTAGTACATAGTATATGAGTGAGTTGCACTGAAAAACTTAGAATATAAGAAACGCACAGTGTAGTACATAGTATATGAGTGAGTTGCACTGAAAAACTTAGAATATAAGAAACGCACAGTGTAGTACATCGTATATGAGTGAGTTGCACTGAAAAACTTAGAATATAAGAAACGCACATTGTAGTACATCGTATATGAGTGAGTTGCACTGAAAAACTTAGAATATAAGAAACGCACATTGTAGTACATAGTATATGAGTGAGTTGCACTGAAAAACTTAGAATATAAGAAACGCACAGTGTAGTACATAGTATATGAGTGAGTTGCACTGAAAAACTTAGAATCTAAGAAACGCACAGTGTAGTACATAGTATATGAGTGAGTTGCACTGAAAAACTTAGAATATAAGAAACGCACAGTGTAGTACATAGTATATGAGTGAGTTGCACTGAAAAACTTAGAATATAAGAAACGCACAGTGTAGTACATAGTATATGAGTGAGTTGCACTGAAAAACTTAGAATATAAGAAACGCACATTGTAGTAGATAGTATATGAATGAGTTGCACTGAAAAACTTAGAATATAAGAAACGCACAGTGTAGTACATAGTATATGAGTGAGTTGCACTGAAAAACTTAGAATATAAGAAACGCACAGTGTAGTACATAGTATATGAGTGAGTTGCACTGAAAAACTTAGAATTTACTGAAAAACCCGCATTACACGAAATGCACAGTGTAGTACATAGTATATGAGTGAGTTGCACTGAAAAACTTAGAATATAAGAAACGCACAGTGTAGTACATAGTATATGAGTGATTTGCACTGAAAAACTTAGAATATAAGAAACGCACAGTGTAGTACATAGTATATGAGTGAGTTGCACTGAAAAACTTAGAATATAAGAAACGCACAGTGTAGTACATAGTATATGAGTGAGTTGCACTGAAAAACTTAGAATATAAGAAACGCTCAGTGTAGTACATAGTATATGAGTGAGTTGCACTGAAAAACTTAGAATTTAAGAAACGCACAGTGTAGTACATAGTATATGAGTGAGTTGCACTGAAAAACTTAGAATATAAGAAACGCACAGTGTAGTACATAGTATATGAGTGAGTTGCACTGAAAAACTTAGAATATAAGAAACGCACAGTGTAGTACATAGTATATGAGTGAGTTGCACTGAAAAACTTAGAATTTACTGAAAAACCCGCATTACACGAAATGCACAGTGTAGTACATAGTATATGAGTGAGTTGCACTGAAAAACTTAGAATATAAGAAACGCACAGTGTAGTACATAGTATATGAGTGAGTTGCACTGAAAAACTTAGAATATAAGAAACGCACAGTGTAGTACATAGTATATGAGTGAGTTGCACTGAAAAACTTAGAATATAAGAAACGCACAGTGTAGTACATAGTATATGAGTGAATTGCACTGAAAAACTTAGAATATAAGAAACGCACAGTGTAGTACATAGTATATGAGTGAGTTGCACTGAAAAACTTAGAATATAAGAAACGCACAGTGTAGTACATAGTATATGAGTGAGTTGCACTGAAAAACTTAGAATATAAGAAACGCTCAGTGTAGTACATAGTATATGAGTGAGTTGCACTGAAAAACTTAGAATTTAAGAAACGCACAGTGTAGTACATAGTATATGAGTGAGTTGCACTGAAAAACTTAGAATATAAGAAACGCACAGTGTAGTACATAGTATATGAGCGAGTTGCACTGAAAAACTTAGAATATAAGAAACGCACAGTGTAGTACATAGTAATATGAGTGAGTTGCACTGAAAAACTTAGAATATAAGAAACGCACAGTGTAGTACATAGTATATGAGTGAGTTGCACTGAAAAACTTAGAATTTAAGAAACAGACAGTGTAGTACATAGTATATGAGTGAGTTGCACTGAAAAACTTAGAATATAAGAAACGCACAGTGTAGTACATAGTATATGAGTGAGTTGCACTGAAAAACTTAGAATATAAGAAACGCACTGTGTAGTACATAGTATATGAGTGAGTTGCACTGAAAAACTTAGAATTTACTGAAAAACCCGCATTAACACGAAATGCACAGTGTAGTACATAGTATATGAGTGAGTTGCACTGAAAAACTTAGAATATAAGAAACGCACAGTGTAGTACATAGTATATGAGTGAGTTGCACTGAAAAACTTAGAATATAAGAAACGCACAGTGTAGTACATCGTATATGAGTGGAGTTGCACTGAAAAACTTAGAATATAAGAAACGCACATTGTAGTACATCGTATATGAGTGAGTTGCACTGAAAAACTTAGAATATAAGAAACGCACATTGTAGTACATAGTATATGAGTGAGTTGCACTGAAAAAACTTAGAATATAAGAAACGCACAGTGTAGTACATAGTATATGAGTGAGTTGCACTGAAAAACTTAGAATATAAGAAACGCACAGTGTAGTACATAGTATATGAGTGAGTTGCACTGAAAAACTTAGAATATAAGAAACGCACAGTGTAGTACATAGTATATGAGTGAGTTGCACTGAAAAACTTAGAATATAAGAAACGCACAGTGTAGTACATAGTATAATGAGTGAGTTGCACTGAAAAACTTAGAATATAAGAAACGCACATTGTAGTAGATAGTATATGAATGAGTTGCACTGAAAAACTTAGAATATAAGAAACGCACAGTGTAGTACATAGTATATGAGTGAGTTGCACTGAAAAACTTAGAATATAAGAAACGCACAGTGTAGTACATAGTATATGAGTGAGTTGCACTGAAAAACTTAGAATTTACTGAAAAAACCCGCATTACACGAAATGCACAGTGTAGTACATAGTATATGAGTGAGTTGCACTGAAAAACTTAGAATATAAGAAACGCACAGTGTAGTACATAGTATATGAGTGAGTTGCACTGAAAAACTTAGAATATACGAAACGCACAGTGTAGTACATAGTATATGAGTGAGTTGCACTGAAAAACTTAGAATATAAGAAACGCACAGTGTAGTACATAGTATATGAGTGAGTTGCACTGAAAAACTTAGAATATAAGAAACGCACAGTGTAGTACATAGTATATGAGTGAGTTGCACTGAAAAACTTAGAATATAAGAAACGCACAGTGTAGTACATAGTATATGACTGAGTTGCACTGAAAACTTAGAATATAAGAAACGCACAGTGTAGTACATAGTATATGAGTGAGTTGCACTGAAAAACTTAGAATATAAGAAACGCACAGTGTAGTACATAGTATATGAGTGAGTTGCACTGAAAAACTTAGAATTTAAGAAACAGACAGTGTAGTACATAGTATATGAGTGAGTTGCACTGAAAAACTTAGAATATAAGAAACGCACAGTGTAGTACATAGTATATGAGTGAGTTGCACTGAAAAACTTAGAATATAAGAAACGCACTGTGTAGTACATAGTATATGAGTGAGTTGCACTGAAAAACTTAGAATTTACTGAAAAACCCGCATTACACGAAATGCACAGTGTAGTACATAGTATATGAGTGAGTTGCACTGAAAAACTTAGGAATATAAGAAACGCACAGTGTAGTACATAGTATATGAGTGAGTTGCACTGAAAAACTTAGAATATAAGAAACGCTCAGTGTAGTACATAGTATATGAGTGAGTTGCACTGAAAAACTTAGATTTAAGAAACGCACAGTGTAGTACATAGTATATGAGTGAGTTGCACTGAAAAACTTAGAATATAAGAAACGCACAGTGTAGTACATAGTATATGAGTGAGTTGCACTGAAAAACTTAGAATATAAGAAACGCACAGTGTAGTACATAGTATATGAGTGAGTTGCACTGAAAAACTTAGAATATAAGAAACGCACAGTGTAGTACATCGTATATGAGGTGAGTTGCACTGAAAAACTTAGAATATAAGAAACGCACATTGTAGTACATCGTATATGAGTCAGTTGCACTGAAAAACTTAGAATATAAGAAACGCACATTGTAGTACATAGTATATGAGTGAGTTGCGACTGAAAAACTTAGAATATAAGAAACGCACAGTGTAGTACATAGTATATGAGTGAGTTGCACTGAAAAACTTAGAATATAAGAAACGCACAGTGTAGTACTATGTACTACACTGTGCGTTTCTTATATTCTAAGTTTTTCAGTGCAACTCACTCATATACTATGTACTACACTGTGCGTTTCTTATATTCTAAGTTTTTCAGTGCAACTCACTCATATACTATGTACTACAATGTGCGTTTCTTATATTCTAAGTTTTTCAGGGTGCAACTGACTCATATACGATGTACTACAATGTGCGTTTCTTATATTCTAAGTTTTTCAGTGCAACTCACTCATATACGATGTACTACACTGTGCGTTTCTTATATTCTAAGTTTTTCAGTGCAACTCACTCATATACTATGTACTACACTGTGCGTTTCTATATTCTAAGTTTTTCAGTGCAACTCACTCATATACTATGTACTACACTGTGCGTTTCTTATATTCTAAGTTTTTCAGTGCAAACTCACTCATATACTATGTACTACACTGTGCGTTTCTTAAATTCTAAGTTTTTCAGTGCAACTCACTCATATACTATGTACTACACTGAGCGTTTCTTATATTCTAAGTTTTTCAGTGCAACTCACTCATATACTATGTACTACACTGTGCGTTTCTTATATTCTAAGTTTTTCAGTGCAACTCACTCATATACTATGTACTACACTGTGCATTTCGTGTAATGCGGGTTTTTCAGTAAATTCTAAGTTTTTCAGTGCAACTCACTCATATACTATGTACTACACAGTGCGTTTCTTATATTCTAAGTTTTTCAGTGCAACTCACTCATATACTATGTACTACACTGTGCGTTTCTTATATTCTAAGTTTTTCAGTGCAACTCACTCATATACTATGTACTAACAACTGTCTGTTTCTTAAATTCTAAGTTTTTCAGTGCAACTCACTCATATACTATGTACTACACTGTGCGTTTCTTATATTCTAAGTTTTTCAGTGCAACTCACTCATATACTATGTACTACACTGTGCGTTTCTTATATTCTAAGTTTTCAGTGCAACTCAGTCATATACTATGTACTACACTGTGCGTTTCTTATATTCTAAGTTTTTCAGTGCAACTCACTCATATACTATGTACTACACTGTGCGTTTCTTATATTCTAAGTTTTTCAGTGCAACTCACTCATATACTATGTACTACACTGTGCGTTTCTTATATTCTAAGTTTTTCAGTGCAACTCACTCATATACTATGTACTACACTGTGCGTTTCGTATATTCTAAGTTTTTCAGTGCAACTCACTCATATACTATGTACTACACTGTGCGTTTCTTATATTCTAAGTTTTTCAGTGCAACTCACTCATATACTATGTACTACACTGTGCATTTCGTGTAATGCGGGTTTTTCAGTAAATTCTAAGTTTTTTCAGTGCAACTCACTCATATACTATGTACTACACTGTGCGTTTCTTATATTCTAAGTTTTTCAGTGCAACTCACTCATATACTATGTACTACACTGTGCGTTTCTTATATTCTAAGTTTTTCAGTGCAACTCATTCATATACTATCTACTACAATGTGCGTTTCTTATATTCTAAGTTTTTCAGTGCAACTCACTCATATACTATGTACTACACTGTGCGTTTCTTATATTCTAAGTTTTTCAGTGCAACTCACTCATATACTATGTACTACACTGTGCGTTTCTTATATTCTAAGTTTTTCAGTGCAACTCACTCATATACTATGTACTACACTGTGCGTTTCTTATATTCTAAGTTTTTCAGTGCAACTCACTCATATACTATGTACTACACTGTGCGTTTCTTATATTCTAAGTTTTTCAGTGCAACTCACTCATATACTATGTACTACAATGTGCGTTTCTTATATTCTAAGTTTTTCAGTGCAACTCACTCATATACGATGTACTACAATGTGCGTTTCTTATATTCTAAGTTTTCAGTGCAACTCACTCATATACGATGTACTACACTGTGCGTTTCTTATATTCTAAGTTTTTCAGTGCAACTCACTCATATACTATGTACTACACTGTGCGTTTCTTATATTCTAAGTTTTTCAGTGCAACTCACTCATATACTATGTACTACACTGTGCATTTCGTGTAATGCGGGTTTTCAGTAAATTCTAAGTTTTCAGTGCAACTCACTCATTATACTATGTACTACACAGTGCGTTTCTTATATTCTAAGTTTTCAGTGCAACTCACTCATATACTATGTACTACACTGTGCGTTTCTTATATTCTAAGTTTTTCAGTGCAACTCACTCATATACTATGTACTACACTGTCTGTTTCTTAAATTCTAAGTTTTTCAGTGCAACTCACTCATATACTATGTACTACACTGTGCGTTTCTTATATTCTAAGTTTTTCAGTGCAACTCACTCATATACTATGTACTACACTGTGCGTTTCTTATATTCTAAGTTTTTCAGTGCAACTCGCTCATATACTATGTACTACACTGTGCGTTCTTATATTCTAAGTTTTCAGTGCAACTCACTCATATACTAGTACTACACTGTGCGTTTCTTAAATTCTAAGTTTTTCAGTGCAACTCACTCATATACTAGGTACTACACTGAGCGTTTCTTATATTCTAAGTTTTTCAGTGCAACTTCACTCATATACTATGTACTACACTGTGCGTTTCTTATATTCTAAGTTTTTCAGTGCAACTCACTCATATACTATGTACTACACTGTGCGTTTCTTATATTCTAAGTTTTTCAGTGCAATTCACTCATATACTATGTACTACACTGTGCGTTTCTTATATTCTAAGTTTTTCAGTGCAACTCACTCATATACTATGTACTACACTGTGCGTTTCTTATATTCTAAGTTTTTCAGTGCAACTCACTCATATACTATGTACTACACTGTGCGTTTCTTATATTCTAAGGTTTTTCAGTGCAACTCACTGCATATACTATGTACTACACTGTGCATTTCGTGTAATGCGGGTTGTTTCAGTAAATTCTAAGTTTTTCAGTGCAACTCACTCATATACTATGTACTACACTGTGCGTTTCTTATATTCTAAGTTTTTCAGTGCAACTCACTCATATACTATGTACTACACTGTGCGTTTCTTATATTCTAAGTTTTTCAGTGCAACTCACTCATATACTATGTACTACACTGTGCGTTTCTTAAATTCTAAGTTTTTCAGTGCAACTCACTCATATACTATGTACTACACTGAGCGTTTCTTATATTCTAAGTTTTTCAGTGCAACTCACTCATATACTATGTACTACACTGTGCGTTTCTTATATTCTAAGTTTTTCAGTGCAACTCACTCATATACTATGTACTTACACTGTGCGTTTCTTATATCTAAGTTTTTCAGTGCAAATCACTCATATACTATGTACTACACTGTGCGTTTCTTATATTCTAAGTTTTTCAGTGCAACTCACTCATATACTATGTACTACACTGTGCATTTCGTGTAATGCGGGTTTTCAGTAATTCTAAGTTTTTCAGTGCAACTCACTCATATACTATGTACTACACTGTGCGTTTCTTATATTCTAAGTTTTTCAGTGCAACTCACTCATATACTATGTACTACACTGTGCGTTTCTTATATTCTAAGTTTTTCAGTGCAACTCATTCATATACTATCTACTACAATGTGCGTTTCTTATATTCTAAGTTTTTCAGTGCAACTCACTCATATACTATGTACTACACTGGTGCGTTTCTTATATTCTAAGTTTTTCAGTGCAACTCACTCAATACTATGTACTACACTGTGCGTTTCTTAGATTCTAAGGTTTTTCAGTGCAACTCACTCATATACTATGTACTACACTGTGCGTTTCTTAGATTCTAAGTTTTTCAGTGCAACTCACTCATATACTATGTACTAACACTGTGCGTTTCTTATATTCTAAGTTTTTCAGTGCAACTCACTCATATACTATGTACTACAATGTGCGTTTCTTATATTCTAAGTTTTTTCAGTGCAACTCACTCATATACGATGTACTACAATGTGCGTTTCTTATATTCTAAGTTTTTCAGTGCAACTCACTCATATACGATGTACTACACTGTGCGTTTCTTATATTCTAAGTTTTTCAGTGCAACTCACTCATATACTATGTACTACACTGTGCGTTTCTTATATTCTAAGTTTTTCAGTGCAACTCACTCATATACTATGTACTACACTGTGCATTTCGTGTAATGCGGGTTTTCAGTAAATTCTAAGTTTTTCAGTGCAACTCACTCATAGACTATGTACTACACAGTGCGTTTCTTATATTCTAAGTTTTTCAGTGCAACTCACTCATATACTATGTACTACACTGTGCGTTCTTATATTCTAAGTTTTTCAGTGCAACTCACTCATATACTATGTACTACACTGGTCTGTTTCTTAAATTCTAAGTTTTTCAGTGCAACTCACTCATATACTATGTACTACACTGTGCGTTTCTTATATTCTAAGTTTTTCAGTGCAACTCACTCATATACTATGTACTACACTGTGCGTTTCTTATATTCTAAGTTTTTCAGTGCAACTCGCTCATATACTATGTACTACACTGTGCGTTTCTTATATTCTAAGTTTTTCAGTGCAACTCACTCATATACTATGTACTACACTGTGCGTTCTTAAAGTTCTAAGTTTTTCAGTGCAACTCACTCATGATACTATGTACTACACTGAGCGTTTCTTATATTCTAAGTTTTTCAGTGCAACTCACTCATATACTATGTACTACACTGTGCGTTTCTTATATTCTAAGTTTTTCAGTGCAACTCACTCATATACTATGTACTACACTGTGCGTTTCTTATATTCTAAGTTTTTCAGTGCAATTCACTCATATACTATGTACTACACTGTGCGTTTCTTATATTCTAAGTTTTTCAGTGCAACTCACTCATATACTATGTACTACACTGTGCGTTCTTATATTCTAAGTTTTCAGTGCAACTCACTCATATACTATGTACTACACTGTGCGTTTCTTATATTCTAAGTTTTTCAGTGCAACTCACTCATATACTATGTACTACACTGTGCATTTCGTGTAATGCGGGTTTTTTCAGTAAATTCTAAGTTTTTCAGTGCAACTCACTCATATACTATGTACTACACTGTGCGTTTCTTATATTCTAAGTTTTCAGTGCAACTCACTCATATACTATGTACTACACTGTGCGTTTCTTATATTCTAAGTTTTTCAGTGCAACTCATTCATATACTATGTACTACACTGTGCGTTTCTTATATTCTAAGTTTTTCAGTGCAACTCACTCATATACTATGTACTACACTGTGCGTTTCTTATATTCTAAGTTTTTCAGTGCAACTCACTCATATACTATGTACTACACTGTGCGTTTCTTAAATTCTAAGTTTTTCAGTGCAACTCACTCATATACTATGTACTACACTGAGCGTTTCTTATATTCTAAGTTTTTCAGTGCAACTCACTCATATACTATGTACTACACTGTGCGTTTCTTATATTCTAAGTTTTTCAGTGCAACTCACTCATATACTATGTACTACACTGTGCGTTTCTTATATTCTAAGTTTTCAGTGCAACTCACTCATATACTATGTACTACACTGTGCGTTTCTTATATTCTAAGTTTTTCAGTGCAACTCACTCATATACTATGTACTACACTGTGCATTTCGTGTAATGCGGGTTTTTCAGTAAATTCTAAGTTTTTCAGTGCTACTCACTCATATACTATGTACTACACAGTGCGTTTCTTATATTCTAAGTTTTTCAGTGCAACTCACTCATATACTATGTACTACACTGTGCGTTTCTTATATTCTAAGTTTTTCAGTGCAACTCACTCATATACTATGTACTACACTGTCCTGCTTCTTAAATTCTAAGTTTTTCAGTGGCAACTCACTCATATACTATGTACTACACTGTGCGTTTTCTTATATTCTAAGTTTTTCAGTGCAACTCACTCATATACTATGTACTACACTGTGCGTTTCTTATATTCTAAGTTTTTCAGTGCAACTCACTCATATACTATGTACTACACTGTTCGTTTCTTATATTCTAAGTTTTTCAGTGCAACTCACTCATATACTATGTACTACACTGTGCGTTTCTTATATTCTAAGTTTTTCAGTGCAACTCACTCATATACTATGTACTACACTGTGCGTTTCTTATATTCTAAGTTTTTCAGTGCAACTCACTCATATACTATGTACTACACTGTGCGTTATATAAATTCTAAGTTTTTCAGTGCAAGTCACTCATATACTATGTACTACACTGTGCGTTTCTTATATTCTAAGTTTTTCAGTGCAACTCACTCATATACTATGTACTACACTGTGCGTTTCTTATATTCTAAGTTTTTCAGTGCAACTCACTCATATACTATGTACTACACTGTGCGTTTCTTATATTCTAAGTTTTTCAGTGCAACTCACTCATATACTATGTACTACACTGTGCGTTTCTTATATTCTAAGTTTTTCAGTGCAACTCACTCATATACTATGTACTACACTGTGCGTTTCTTATATTCTAAGTTTTTGAGTGCAACTCACTCATATACTATGTACTACACTGTGCGTTTCTTATATTCTAAGTTTTTCAGTGCAACTCACTCATATACTATGTACTACACTGTGCGTTTCTTATATTCTAAGTTTTTGAGTGCAACTCACTCATATACTATGTACTACACTGTGCGTTTCTAATATTCTAAGTTTTTCAGTGCAACTCACTCATATACTATGTACTACACTGTGCGTTTCTTATATTCTAAGTTTTTCAGTGCAACTCACTCATAGACTATGTACTACACTGCGTTTCTTATATTCTAAGTTTTTCAGTGCAACTAACTCATATACTAGGTACTACACTGTGCGTTTCTTATATTCTAAGTTTTTCAGTGCAACTCACTCATATACTATGTACTACACTGTGCATTTCGTGTAATGCGGGGTTTTTCAGTAAATTCTAAGTTTTTCAGTGCAACTCACTCATATACTATGTACTACACTGTGCGTTTCTTATATTCTAAGTTTTTCAGTGCAACTCACTCATATACTATGTACTACACTGTGCGTTTCTTATATTCTAAGATTTTCAGTGGCAACTCACTCATAGACTATGTACTACACTGGCGTTTCTTATATTCTAAGTTTTTCAGTGCAACTCACTCATATACTATGTACTACACTGTGCATTTCGTGTAATGCGGGTTTTTTCAGTAAATTCTAAGTTTTTCAGTGCAACTCACTCATATACTATGTACTACACTGTGCGTTTCTTATATTCTAAGTTTTTCAGTGCAACTCACTCATATACTATGTACTACACTGTGCGTTTCTTATATTCTAAGTTTTTGAGTGCAACTCACTCATATACTATGTACTACACTGTCTGTTTCTTAAATTCTAAAGTTTTCAGTGCAACTCCACTCATATACTATGTACTACACTGAGCGTTCTTATATTCTAAGTTTTTCCAGTGCAACTCACTCATATACTATGTACTACACTGTGCGTTTCTTATATTCTAAGTTTTTCAGTGCAACTCACTCATATACTATGTACTACACTGGTGCGTTTCTTATATTCTAAGTTTTTCAGTGCAACTCACTCATATACTATGTACTACACTGTGCGTTTCTTATATTCTAAGTTTTTCAGTGCAACTCACTCATATACTATGTACTACACTGTGCGTTTCTTATATTCTAAGTTTTCAGTGCAACTCACTCATATACTATGTACTACACTGTGCATTTCGTGTAATGCGGGTTTTTCAGTAAATTCTAAGTTTTTGAGGTGCAACTCACTCATATACTATGTACTACACTGTGCGTTTCTTATATTCTAAGTTTTTCAGTGCAACTCACTCATATACTATGTACTACACTGTGCGTTTCTTATATTCTAAGTTTTTCCAGTGCAACTCACTCATATACTATGTACTACACTGTGCGTTTCTTATATTCTAAGTTTTTCAGTGCAACTCATTCATATACTATGTACTACACTGTGCGTTTCTTATATTCTAAGTTTTTCAGTGCAACTCACTCATATACTATGTACTACACTGTGCGTTTCTTATATTCTAAGTTTTTCAGTGCAACTCACTCATATACTATGTACTACACTGTGCGTTTCTTATATTCTAAGTTTTTCAGTGCAACTCACTCATATACTATGTACTACACTGTGCGTTTCTTATATTCTAAGTTTTTCAGTGCAACTCACTCATATACTATGTACTACACTGTGCGTTTCTTATATTCTAAGTTTTTCAGTGCAACTCACTCATATACTATGTACTACACTGTGCATTTCGTGTAATGCGGGTTTTTCAGTAAATTCTAAGTTTTTCAGTGCTACTCACTCATATACTATGTACTACACAGTGCGTTTCTTATATTCTAAGTTTTTCAGTGCAACTCACTCATATACTATGTACTACACTGTGCGTTCTTATATTCTAAGTTTTTCAGTGCAACTCACTCATATACTATGTACTACACTGTCTGCTTCTTAAATTCTAAGTTTTTCAGTGCAACTCACTCATATACTATGTACTACACTGTGCGTTTCTTATATTCTAAGTTTTTCAGTGCAACTCACTCATATACTATGTACTACACTGTGCGTTTCTTATATTCTAAGTTTTTCAGTGCAACTCACTCATATACTATGTACTACACTGTTCGTTTCTTATATTCTAAGTTTTTCAGTGCAACTCACTCATATACTATGTACTACACTGTGCGTTTCTTATATTCTAAGTTTTTCAGTGCAACTCACTCATATACTATGTACTACACTGTGCGTTTCTTATATTCTAAGTTTTTCAGTGCAACTCACTCATATACTATGTACTACACTGTGCGTTTCTTATATTCTAAGTTTTTCAGTGCAACTCACTCATATACTATGTACTACACTGTGCGTTATATAATTCTAAGTTTTTCAGTGCAAGTCACTCATATACTATGTACTACACTGTGCGTTTCTTATATTCTAAGTTTTTCAGTGCAACTCACTCATATACTATGTACTACACTGTGCGTTCTTATATTCTAAGTTTTTCAGTGCAACTCACTCATATACTATGTACTACACTGTGCGTTTCTTATATTCTAAGTTTTTCAGTGCAACTCACTCATATACTATGTACTACACTGTGCGTTTCTTATATTCTAAGTTTTTCAGTGCAACTCACTCATATACTATGTACTACACTGTGCGTTTCTTATATTCTAAGTTTTTGAGTGCAACTCACTCATATACTATGTACTACACTGTGCGTTTCTTATATTCTAAGTTTTTCAGTGCAACTCACTCATATACTATGTACTACACTGTGCGTTTCTTATATTCTAAGTTTTTGAGTGCAACTCACTCATATACTATGTACTACACTGTGCGTTTCTAATATTCTAAGTTTTTCAGTGCAACTCACTCATATACTATGTACTACACTGTGCGTTTCTTATATTCTAAGTTTTTCAGTGCAACTCACTCATATACTATGTACTACACTGGCGTTTCTTATATTCTAAGTTTTTCAGTGCAACTAACTCATATACTATGTACTACACTGTGCGTTTCTTATATTCTAAGTTTTTCAGTGCAACTCACTCATATACTATGTACTACACTGTGCATTCGTGTAATGCGGGTTTTTCAGTAAATTCTAAGTTTTTCAGTGCAACTCACTCATATACTATGTACTACACTGTGCGTTTCTTATATTCTAAGTTTTTCAGTGCAACTCACTCATATACTATGTACTACACTGTGCGTTTCTTATATTCTAAGATTTTCAGTGCAACTCACTCATATACTATGTACTACACTGGCGTTTCTTATATTCTAAGTTTTTCAGTGCAACTCACTCATATACTATGTACTACACTGTGCATTTCGTGTAATGCGGGTTTTTCAGTAAATTCTAAGTTTTTCAGTGCAACTCACTCATATACTATGTACTACACTGTGCGTTTCTTATATTCTAAGTTTTTCAGTGCAACTCACTCATATACTATGTACTACACTGTGCGTTTCTTATTCTAAGTTTTGAGTGCAACTCACTCATATACTATGTACTACACTGTCTGTTTCTTAAATTCTAAGTTTTTCAGTGCAACTCACTCATATACTATGTACTACACTGAGCGTTTCTTATATTCTAAGTTTTTCAGTGCAACTCACTCATATACTATGTACTACACTGTGCGTTTCTTATATTCTAAGTTTTTCAGTGCAACTCACTCATTATACTATGTACTACACTGTGCGTTTCTTATATTCTAAGTTTTTCAGTGCAACTCACTCATATTACTATGTACTACACTGTTGCGTTTCTTATATTCTAAGTTTTTCAGTGCAACTCACTCATATACTATGTACTACACTGTGCGTTTCTTATATTCTAAGTTTTTCAGTGCAACTCACTCATATACTATGTCTACACTGTGCATTCGTGTAATGCGGGTTTCAGTAATTCTAAGTTTTTGAGTGCAACTCACTCATATACTATGTACTACACTGTGGCGTTTCTTATATTCTAAGTTTTTCAGTGCAACTCACTCATATACTATGTACTACACTGTGCGTTTCTTATATTCTAAGTTTTTCAGTGCAACTCACTCATATACTATGTACTACACTGTGCGTTTCTTATATTCTAAGTTTTTCAGTGCAACTCATTCATATCTATGTACTACTGTTTAGTTCAGGCACTCTGCGTTTCTTATATTTCTAAGTTTTTTCAGTGCAACTCACTCATATACTATGTACTACACTGTGCGTTCTTATATTCTAAGTTTTCAGTGCAACTCACTCATATACTATGTACTACACTGTGCGTTTCTTATATTCTAAGTTTTTCAGTGCAACTCACTCATATACTATGTACTACACTGTGCGTTTCTTATATTCTAAGTTTTTCAGTGCAACTCACTCATATACTATGTACTACTCTGTCTGCTTCTTAAATTCTAAGTTTTTCAGTGCAACTCACTCATATACTATGTACTACACTGTGCGTTTCTTATATTCTAAGTTTTTCAGTGCAACTCACTCATATACTATGTACTACACTGTGCGTTTCTTATATTCTAAGTTTTTCAGTGCAACTCACTCATATACTATGTACTACACTGTGCGTTTCTTATATTCTAAGTTTTCAGTGCAACTCACTCAAATACTATGTACTACACTGTGCGTTTCTTATATTCTAAGTTTTTCAGTGCAACTCACTCATATACTATGTACTACACTGTGCGTTTCTTATATTCTAATCTTTTCAGTGCAACTCACTCATATACTATGTACTACACTGTGCGTTATATAAATTCTAAGTTTTTTAGTGCAAGTCACTCATATACTATGTACTACACTGTGCGTTTCTTATATTCTAAGTTTTTCAGTGCAACTCACTCATATACTATGTACTACACTGTGCGTTTCTTATATTCTAAGTTTTTCAGTGCAACTCACTCATATACTATGTACTACACTGTGCGTTTCTTATATTCTAAGTTTTTCAGTGCAACTCACTCATATACTATGTACTACACTGTGCGTTTCTTATATTCTAAGTTTTTCAGTGCAACTCACTCATATACTATGTACTACACTGTGCGTTTCTTATATTCTAAGTTTTTGAGTGCAACTCACTCATATACTATGTACTACACTGTGCGTTTCTTATATTCTAAGTTTTTCAGTGCAACTCACTCATATACTATGTACTACACTGTGCGTTTCTTATATTCTAAGTTTTTGAGTGCAACTCACTCATATACTATGTACTACACTGTGGCGTTTCTTATATTCTAAGTTTTTCAGTGCAACTCACTCATATACTATGTACTACACTGTGCGTTTCTTATATTCTAAGTTTTTCAGTGCAACTCACTCATATACTATGTACTACACTGGTGTTTCTTATATTCTAAGTTTTTCAGTGCAACTAACTCATATACTATGTACTACACTGTGCGTTTCTTATATTCTAAGTTTTTCAGTGCAACTCACTCATATACTATGTACTACACTGTGCATTTCGTGTAATGCGGGTTTTTTCAGTAAATTCTAAGTTTTTTGAGTGCAACTCACTCATATACTATGTAATACACTGTGCGTTTCTTATATTCTAAGTTTTTCAGTGCAACTCACTCATATACTATGTACTACACTGTGCGTTTCTTATATTCTAAGTTTTTCAGTGCAACTCACTCATATACTATGTACTACACTGTGCGTTTCTTATATTCTAAGTTTTTCAGTGCAACTCACTCATATACTATGTACTACACTGTGCGTTTCTTATATTCTAAGTTTTCAGTGCAACTCACTCATATACTATGTACTACACTGTGCGTTTCTTATATTCTAAGTTTTTCAGTGCAACTCACTCATATACTATGTACTACACTGTGCGTTTCTTATATTCTAGAGTTTTTCAGTGCAACTCACTCATATACTATGTACTACACTGTGCGTTTCTTATATTCTAAGTTTTTCAGGTGCAACTCACTCATATACTATGTACTACACTGTGCGTTTCTTATATTCTAAGTTTTTCAGTGCAACTCACTCATATACTATGTACTACACTGTGCGTTTCTTATATTCTAAGTTTTTCAGTGCAACTCACTCATATACTATGTACTACACTGTTCGTTTCTTATATTCTAAGTTTTTCAGTGCAACTCACTCATATACTATGTACTACACTGTGCGGTTTCTTATATTCTAAGTTTTTCAGTGCAACTCACTCATATACTATGTACTACACTGTGCGTTTCTTATATTCTAAGTTTTTCAGTGCAACTCACTCATATATTATGTACTACACTGTGCGTTATATAAATTCTAAGTTTTTCAGTGTAAGTCACTCATATACTATGTACTACACTGTGCGTTTCTTATATTCTAAGTTTTTCAGTGCAACTCACTCATATACTATGTACTACACTGTGCGTTTCTTATATTCTAAGTTTTTCAGTGCAACTCACTCATATACTATGTACTACACTGTGCGTTTCTTATATTCTAAGTTTTTCAGTGCAACTCACTCATATACTATGTACTACACTGTGCGTTTCTTATATTCTAAGTTTTTCAGTGCAACTCACTCATATACTATGTACTACACTGTGCGTTTCTTATATTCTAAGTTTTTCAGTGCAACTCACTCATATACTATGTACTACACTGTGCGTTTCTTATATTCTAAGTTTTTCAGTGCAACTCACTCATATACTATGTTACTACACTGTGCGTTTCTTATATTCTAAGTTTTTCAGTGCAACTCACTCATATACTATGTACTACACTGTGCGTTTCTTATATTCTAAGTTTTTCAGTGCAACTCACTCATATACTATGTACTACACTGTGCGTTTCTAATATTCTAAGTTTTTCAGTGCAACTCACTCATATACTATGTACTACACTGTGCGTTTCTTATATTCTAAGTTTTTCAGTGCAACTCACTCATATACTATGTACTACACTGTGCATTTCGTGTAATGCGGGTTTTTCAGTAAATTCTAAGTTTTTCAGTGCAACTCACTCATATACTATGTACTACACTGTGCGTTTCTTATATTCTAAGTTTTTCAGTGCAACTCACTCATATACTATGTACTACACTGTGCGTTTCTTATATTCTAAGATTTCAGTGCAACTCACTCATATACTATGTACTACACTGGCGTTTCTTATATTCTAAGTTTTTCAGTGCAACTCACTCATATACTATGTACTACACTGTGCATTTCGTGTAATGCGGGTTTTTCAGTAAATTCTAAGTTTTTCAGTGCAACTCACTCATATACTATGTACTACACTGGTGCGTTTCTTATATTCTAAGTTTTTCAGTGCAACTCACTCATATACTATGTACTACACTGTGCGTTTCTTATATTCTAAGTTTTTCAGTGCAACTCACTCATATACTATGTACTACACTGTGCGTTTCTTATATTCTAAGTTTTTCAGTGCAACTCACTCATATACTATGTACTACACTGTGCGTTTCTTATATTCTAAGTTTTTTCAGTGCAACTCCACTCATATACTATGTACTACACTGTGCATTTCGTGTAATGCGGGTTTTTCAGTAAATTCTAAGTTTTTGAGTGCAACTCACTCATATACTATGTACTAACACTGTGCGTTTCTTATATTCTAAGTTTTTCAGTGCAACTCACTCATATACTATGTACTACACTGTGCGTTTCTTATATTCTAAGTTTTTCAGTGCAACTCACTCATATACTATGTACTACACTGTGCGTTTCTTATATTCTAAGTTTTTCAGTGCAACTCATTCATATACTATGTACTACACTGTGCTTTTCTTATATTCTAAGTTTTTCAGTGCAACTCACTCATATACTATGTACTACACTGTTCGTTCTTATATTCTAAGTTTTTCAGTGCAACTCACTCATATACTATGTACTACACTGTGCGTTTCTTATATTCTAAGTTTTTCAGTGCTACTCACTCATATACTATGTACTACACTGTGCGTTTCTTATATTCTAAGTTTTTCAGTGCAACTCACTCAGTATACTATGTACTACACTGTGCGTTATATAATTCTAAGTTTTTCAGTGTAAGTCACTCATATACTATGTACTACACTGTGCGTTTCTTATATTCTAAGTTTTTTCAGTGCAACTCACTCATATACTATGTACTACACTGTGCGTTTCTTATATTCTAAGTTTTTTCAGTGCAACTCACTCATATACTATGTACTACACTGTGCGTTTCTTATATTCTAAGTTTTTCAGTGCAACTCACTCATATACTATGTACTACACTGTGCGTTTCTTATATTCTAAGTTTTTCAGTGCAACTCACTCATATACTATGTACTACACTGTGCGTTTCTTATATTCTAATTTTTTGAGTGCAACTCACTCAGATACTATGTACTACACTGTGCGTTTCTTATATTCTAAGTTTTTCAGTGCAACTCACTCATATACTATGTACTACACTGTGCGTTTCTTATATTCTAAGTTTTGAGTGCAACTCACTCATATACTATGTACTACACTGTGCGTTTCTAATATTCTAAGTTTTTGCAGTGCAACTCACTCATATACTATGTACTACACTGTGCGTTTCTTATATTCTAAGTTTTCAGTGCAACTAACTCATATACTATGTACTACACTGTGCGTTCTTATATTCTAAGTTTTTCAGTGCAACTCACTCATATACTATGTACTACACTGTGCATTTCGTGTAATGCGGGGTTTTCAGTAAATTCTAAGTTTTTCAGTGCAACTCACTCATATACTATGTACTACACTGTGCATTTCGTGTAATGCGGGTTTTTCAGTAAATTCTAAGTTTTTGAGTGCAACTCACTCATATTACTTATGTACTACACTGTGCGTTTTCTTATATTCTAAGTTTTTCAGTGCAACTCACTCATATACTATGTACTACACTGTGCGTTTCTTATATTCTAAGTTTTTCAGTGCAACTCATTCATATACTATGTACTACACTGTGCGTTTCTTATATTCTAAGTTTTTCAGTGCAACTCACTCATATACTATGTACTACACTGTGCGTT